>NC_141021.1:55585000-55690000 GCF_052040795.2 Danio rerio
ATGTGAAACTCACTCTTAATCACATTTGATGATGATTGCTGGTCCTAGTGAACAGAACAGAGCTTTTATTCCCGGTTGCTTTGCGTATGTCTGCCTGGTCTTGTAGACATATAAACGCGACTACCGGAACATGTTAATGCGCGCAGCTGTCAATCAATTCGATGGGCGGGGGAAACGCACACCTACGTAATGGTGCGATAGATTTGAAAACAGCTCCAATTGGCCGACCCTTTTTTTTTGTAGTTAAATTGAAAAAAAAAGGACTGGGTGTGTTCATATCACCCCAGTATGACGGTCTATACACTATACCAACACACAGATCTGTCCAAACAGCTTGAAAAGTAGATTTTTTACCATAGGTGCCCTTTAATGTATAAAATGCAAATCCAGTTAGATTCACTTTATTTGGTAAACAAAGCAAGTCTCTCATATAATATATCTGCTAACAGACAGAAAATATTACTGTACAAACTGCATTGTACATAAATCAGATGAACATTTTCACATTAGTCAATAATATTACTGTAATTAATTTAAAAACTGAATAAATATAAATTTATGCACATTTACTTAAGTAAATAAACAGAATTAATGATGGGATAAAAATCTGCGGGTGCAGATTTTGTGTGGGCCTACTCATTTGTAATAAAAGATTTCTTTTGTCTTTGCCATGATGACAGCACATAATATTGGACTGAATATTTTTCAAGATGCTAGTATTCAGCTTAACATTTAAAGGCTTAACTAGGTGCATTAGGCAAGTCATTGTAAAACAGTGGTTTGTTCTGTAGATAATCGGAAAACAAATATTGCCTGAGGAGAATAATATTATTGAGCTTAAAGCAAATAAGACTTTCTCTACACTCTCAAACAAAAGGTACAATGTTGAACCAAAACAGGTACAAAACCGTTGCAGTTTGTACCTTTAAGGACTTAATATGTGCCATGAAAAACCAAAATGCCCCTTTGGTTTTTAAAACCTGCAGATACAGTATTGTACTTCATCAAAGGTACAAATCTGATCCATGAAGGTACCGCTACAGTAACAAGACACTTTGTACCTTTACAGTGTCAAATGCGTTCCTTATATTAACTATTTAAAGGCATTTTGTTACTGTATATCCAAAATGCATCAATTTATTTTCAGTAAATACAAAACATCAAAAACATTTGTAAACAAAGCTTTTAACAATGTTTCTTTTTGTGTGAATGCACCTTTTCCATTTACAATAACGAATAAATACAGTTGAAGTCAGAATTATTATCCCCTTTGAATGTTTTTCCTTTTTTCAATATTTCCCAAATGATGTTTAACAGAGCAAGGAAATTTTCACAGTATGTCTGATAATATTTTTTCTTCTGGAGAAAGTCTTATTTGTTTTCTTTCGGCTAGAATAAAAGCAGTTTTACATTTTTTAAAAACCATTTTAAGGACAAAATTATTAGCCCCTCAAAGCATTTTTTTTCCCAATAGTCTACAGAACAAACTTTCATTATACAATAACTTGCCTAGTTACCCTAACCTGCCTAGCTTACCTAATTAACCTAGTTAAGCCATTAAATGCCACTTTAAGCTGTATAGAAGTGTCTTGAAAGATAAAGTAAAATATTGTTTACTGTCATCATGGCAAAGATAAAATAAATCAGTTATTAAAAATGAGTTATTAAAACTATTATGTTTAGAAATGTGTTAATTTTCTCTCCGTCGGCACAATAGCCTTGTGGTTAGCGCGCCGACATATGGTCCAAAAGCACATCAGAGCATCACGAGTTCGAATCCCGGCTCGACGACATTTCCCTAACCCCTCTATCTCTCTCCCACTTCGCTTCCTGTCTCAATACTGTCCTATCTAATAATAAAGGCCAAAAATAAATCTTTAAAATAAATAAATAAATAAAAAAATCTTCTCTCCGTTAAACAGAAATAATAATAATAATAACAGAAATAAAAGATAAAAACAGAAGGGCTAATAATTTTGACTGTACAATAAAAGCAAGAGAGTGGGCACTGAAAGAAGTGAAACTTTCTTTCAAAGTACTATATGTCCCGCTCCTCTTCATGTTTCAGTTAAAATTACATCAAACATCCAATTAAAAAGTGCATATTTCAAAGCTCGTCTGTAGCCCTTTAAAAGTGATTTTGGATGTTTGTTTTTTACATTGAATTAAAAAGCACTATGGTGCATGAAAATCAGTGTTTGTGCCCGCAGTGTCTGGCTTTAATTGAGCTCATAGAGAAGCGCTGCTGTGTATTTATCTGTGATTCAGTATGATGGATGCCGCTGTGTGCTCTGAAAGGTCATTCGTCAGGCTGGTATACCTCAGCCTCAAACGAGGTCACATTATGAAGCTCGTGTCCACAAAAAACGCCGGCCTTTATAAGCGCCTCAAACACACTCCACGCCTCATTCAGGAAAGGTGGCGATCTTTCAAAAAGGCTAATTGACAAATAGGTCAGTCTGTGTGTGTGTGTGTGTGTGTGTGTGTGTGTGTGTGTGTGTGTTTGTGTGTGTGTTTGTGTGTGTGTGTGTGTGTGTGTGTGTGTGTGTGTGTGTGTGTGTGTGTTTGTGTGTGTGTGTGTGTGTGTGTGTGTGTGTTTTTGTGTTTTTGTGTTTTTGTGTGTGTGTGTGTTGGGAGGGTAATTATTAGGGAAAAAATTACACATCAAAAACATGGCAGGGTGGGATTTAAAACTAAAAACAGATTGATGTTAACTATTATAGATATTATTTAACTTTATTAATAATATTATATTATTTAACTTTAAATATTATATTTAATTTAATGGGTGTTACGAAGACGCAGTGGGTAGCACGATCGCCTGACAGCAAGAAGGTCGCTGGTGCGCTGGTCGCTGGTGCTGGGTCAGTTGGCTTTTCTGTGTGGAGTTTGCATGTTTTCCTTGTGTTGGCGTGGGATTTCTTTGGGTGCTCCAGTTTCCTCCACAGTCCAAACACATGCGCTATTGGTGAACTGAATAGTGTATGTGTCTGAATGAGTGTGTATGGATGTTTCCCAGTTATGGGTTGCAGCTGGAAGGGCTGCATAAAACATTTGCTGGATAAGTTGTGGGTTCATTCTGCTGTGGCAAGCCCAGATTAGTAAAGAGACTAAGCCGAAAAAAAGATTTAATTTAATTTTAATTAATTTAATTTTATTTTATTTTATTTTATTTTATTTTATTTAAATATTGGCGACATGTTGGCTCAGTGGTTAGCCCACAGATCTCTGAGCCACCGTGCTCCCCTCTATTTTATTTCATGTTATGATTATTAACCCTATAGAGCCGCACGTATCATATTTGATACACAGGTTTCTAAGACCGATATAATATCAACCCGATCAAAACTTTGTTTAAAAACCTGTTAAATATGATTTGATAAAAGGTAACAGATAAAAACAAAGTGGAAAAACTGCCTAAAATGTTTTCTGTTGTCAAAATTTCAAGGGCAAAATATTTTTTTGTCATTAAAATTAACTTTTTAAAGTTGCACAAACACCTGGTGTATCAAATGTGTATCTCAAAATGTATATGGCAAAAATTAGTTTGTTTGCTACATGGTTTAATTAGCATCTCATTTCCAAAAAAGTAGAATTTTCAACCTATGTTTTGATAACTCGGGACTTATAGGGTTAATTTTTTTTTATTTTGAAGGCAGTCAGCCAAAAATAAACTGAAACTCTTAAGCAAAACTCAGCAGAATGAATCTGAAGTGAATGTAAGCTCCAGCAGATCTCTCTCCAGCTATTGTAGACCCTTTTCTTGACACAGACCCTCGGTGTTGACATACTGAAGTAGTGAAGGCTCCACTAAAGTATGTCTTTTCATTTAGCTTCTTTACCAACCTCCCTCAACAATATCATCTCCAGAATCAGCCTGTTTCAGTCCTTCAACATGTTGACTCAGATCGCCTCCGTGTCCTTGAGACGCCCTCGCCTCCAAATAAAGCCGCGTGTGTATTTCTGAGAGAGAAATATTAATTCTGCCGCTCGTAATTGACTGCGCTGCGAGTCGCGGTGGGAAATAGTGTCAGATTCAGCTGTGAGTTTAAAGGCATCATAAATCACGAGTCTGCGATGCTGTATGTGAGAAGATTTATGATCCTCTGCACTGCTGCTCTTTCTTTTGGCCTTTTTACACTCCGCAGGACGCCGCTGCATGATATGTGTGTGAAGCTGACGAAAAAAAAGATGACCAAGCCTTCATTACTAAATCAGAAATGTCATTAAAACATGAAGCGATGGCTTGACTCGTTTCTGGGGAGTTCATAAACACCAAGAGATTGCATCATATTGATTTTATACAGCAGTCTGATGACTAATAACTGTTATTATTCACTTATATTTTGCACACAGCATTGCTGGATATATGAATAGTTTAAAACACAGCAGAACTGTTTCAATCATTCATTCATTCATTTTCCTTCGGCTTAGTGCATGATTATCAGGGGTCGCCATAGCGGAATGAAACGCCAACTATTCCGTCATGTTTTACGCAGGGGATACCCTTCCAGCCGCAAGCCAGTACTGGGAAACACCCATTCACACTCATAAACAAACACACTCATACACTGCGGCCAATTTTAGTTCATCCAATTTACCTGTGGGGTGACTTAGAAAACAGGAGCACCAGGAGTAAATCCCCGCCAACACAGGGAGAACATGCAAACTCGACACAGAAATGCCAAATGGCCCAGCCAGAACTCAAACCAGTGACCTTCTTGCTGTGTAGGTGACAGTGCTAACCACTGAGCCACCGTGTTGCCCTGTGGGGCCTACAATGGTAGAAATAAATACAATAGAAATTTTCCGAACCAAATTGGCCGTAGTGTATAAGTGCGAGAAAGCATGGGTGTTTACCAGTACTGGGTTGTGGTTGGAAAGGCATCCGCTGTGTAGAACATATAGTGGATAACTTGGCAGTTCATTCCACTGTGGCGACCCCTGATAAATAAGGGACTAAGCTGAAGGGAAATGAATGAATGAACTTTGGCGCCACCTGCTATATTAGCATTTTCATTTACAATTTTTTTTTGGACTGAGATCCTAAGTGTTTGTGTTAGATTTCTTAATATTGTCTACTTCTTTAATAAGGTCTTAACTGAGATCTTAAGTTTTTTGTTAGTTTCAAACCAACCACAACCAAAAAAAAAAGTTGTTACACCGAATCACAGTTCTAACTTTCATTTTCAAAGTGTCTGCTAGTTATTTTATGTTCAAGATCAGAGGTGAACTATCTGCTGCTGCTGTCAGTTGTATGACAATAAATGTCACATAAAATGGTGTGCAAACTCACATTGAAGAGAAATCATCATCAAGAGTGAATCATCATCAGAGGTGATCATTGTCATAGTAGTTTATGCTGTTGTTCTGATGCGATTTCACAGATATAGAACGCTTTTCTGATTTTTGTGCTTGCAGATGATTAGAACCAAAACTCTTTTTAACATGGAAAAGATACATGTTATCACCAATGTGGCTGTTGCTTTTGCTGAACTGAAAGCATTTGTGCTAAATTAAAATGTGCATTTCCTTAAAATAAATACTGACTGCAAACATATGAACGGGATAATGCGTGTGAGTGTGTTAATATAGTTTCCGCCAAGCCTACGTGCATCTAATATTTGCTCGACGTATAAATTCACAGCAGGTGGAAGACGCGTCTTATCAGCGTGTGACATATATAAATGCGTAAACTTCAAAAAAAGATGTTCTTGCCACTGACTTTGAGTTAAAAATAAAAGACTAGTGAAAAATAGTCCCAATCGTCTCTCTCTCTTTCTCTGAAACGACTAGCATCAAGAAATCCCCATACTTTATTAACCTCTCCAACCATCAAGCTCTCTTTCTGCAATATAATGACTACTTGTCGCTCTCCAATTAATCCCCGATGGATATAAACTCCCAACGTTTCCTTCAATCATTAACCATCCTGTTTCACTCAGAAATGTGTCACATTACAGAAGTAAAATGACTCGCTAACGGCGTCTCATTCAGATCTATTAGCATACGCCGCTAGCTCTTCTTATAACAACGCCGCGTGATTTACTGTTGTCATAAAGAGACCCGGGGCCAATTAGATTTGTCTAGGTCATGTTCATGGATGGGTAATTTGCCAATGCGCCTGCACAGGCCGACTGGATGTCTTTTTCCTCTCCTCCGTGACTCAGTCGAGCTTCAAAGTTAATTCGAGGTCAATCATAAGCTCCGATTTCAGTCTGCTGGCTCACGGACAGTCGCAGCTGGGCCGCGGTTTGATCATGCCAGACCTGTGGCCGGTTACTACTGAGAAAACAAGAAATCTTTCCTAATCAATCTGCAAACAGATCTGCAGGAGAGCAACCGCAGGTTTTAGAAACCCTAGTCTTTACATGACTTTTTACATCGAGAAATTAGACACTTGCAGTCATGTGAAAAAGTTTCTCCATGTATTTTTTCGGTAAAATAAGGGTAATCTAGGGCCTTTGCCTTTCATATAAGCCACTTCTGATCAGATCTGTAAATGCACTTGTAGCTGTAATGATTAAAGTGCTCATTTTCTGGATGAGCTTCTCTGTCTGTCAGATCATTCTGGAGGAGTTTGGGAGTTTTCTGCCTTTCAGTCAGGATGAGCTCTGGACTGGACGATTGAACAACTCTTGCAGAGTCTGATGCTCATCTGTGTGTGTGCATGTGTGTTTCAGGACAGCAGATGATTCTGTCACAGTGGGCACAGTTCTGGTGAGCCGGATGAAGATGGGGGAGATTGAGGATGGAGAGGTGGATCACATTACAGCCGACATGCACCAGAAGGTGAGATGTGTTGAAGAGGCAGTCCGTAAAACCAGCTGCTTTCAAAACAGTGTGCATATTAGGGCTGCTCGATTTTGGAAAAAAATCATAATCACGATTATTTTGGTCATAATTGTAATCACGATTATTCTAAACGATTATCAGTTGAAGTCAAAATCATTAGCGCTCCTGAGAATTTTGTTTTTTTAAATAACTATTTCCCAAATTATGTTAAACAGAGCAAGGAATTTTTTAACAGTATTTCCTTTAATATTTTTTTTTCTTCTGGAGAAAGTCTTATTTGTTTTATTTTAGCTAGAATAAAAGCAGATTTAATTATTTTAAAACCCATTTTAAGGTCAATATTATTAGCCCCCTTAAGCAATATATATTTTTGATTGTCTGCAGAAGAAACTACTTATACAATGACTTGTCTAATTACTCTAATTAAGCCTTTGAATTGCACTTTAATCTAAATGCTTGTATTTTGAAAAACATCTAGTAAAATGTTATGTGCTGTCATCATAGCAAAGATAAAACAAATCAGTAATTAGACATGATATATCAAAACTATTGTGTTCAGAAATAAGTTTAAAAAAAAAAAAACTTCTTTCCATTAAACAGAAATTGGAGGTAAAGGGTTGCTAATATTCTGGAGGGCTAATAATTCTGACTTCAACTGTATATATATATATATATATATATATATATATATATATATATATATATATATATATATATATATATATATATATATATATATATATATATATACAGTTATTTTTCACCCTGCAAAGGAGGAGAAATAAATACAATAGAATAAAAATATAAAACAAACTGTGATTTAAGCATATTACCCTAAGAAAAACACTTTAGCTACAAAAATCCTTCAGTCTGAGCAGTAAGGGATGTTCTCGTCGTTTGATTAATGATAAAACAGGCGGCAGCATTTCGCACGGTCACTTTAATGGTTTCTCTTTCACGTCTTTTGATTCTCAACTCGTTTGTTTATTACGAAAATGAGGGTTAATATGAATAATCACTAATCACCTCGTTTTGACACCTATTTGACCATTTAAGCGCTCATGTTGAGATTACTTTAGATGTCTGCGCTCCTCTGCTCGTCTCAGTGTGCGAATGAGACCGAATGCTGACCGCGTGCTTATCCGTGTGCGCGTGTTGCACACACACATAAGCACGCGGTCTTTCGCGCTTTTGGTATATGATGCAATAATCGTGTATCTCGATTAATGGTTTTTCATAATCTTTAGAAGCCATAATCGAAATCGGATTTTCGATTAATTGCACAGCCCTAGTGCATGTATAGTATACAGTTGAAGTCAGAATTATTAGCCATCCTGGATTATTTTTTTACCAATTTCTGTTTAACGGAGAGAATATTTTTTTAAGACATTTCTAAACATATTAGTTTTAATAACTCATTTCTTATAACTGATTCATTTTATCTTTGTATATTGTCCCTGATGTCACTTCCTGAAGAATGGTATCACTATGTTAAAAAAATGTACTGTTGTGAAACTAATATTAATTACACCTTCCAAACCTGTTGGGCACTTTTAAAGCTGTATATTTAGACATTACTGTGCTGACAGAGCATTTACGTCCTCTAAACCTTCATTAATCAGCATGAAACAGACAGACAGAATATAGTGAAGAAAAGCAGACGGCTGTGAGAATTATAGAGGTTCTGGAGATGGATGTTGGACATGATTGAGGAAATGGAGGGTATTTAGATGCGCACCATTGGGATTTAAATAGCGAATGCCTCATAAATTACCATTCAGCTACTGAATTCAGCACAAGATGTATGTTTGAATGCGGAGAGGGAGAAAGAAAGGCATACAATTCATGTCATCGCCGTTTTCTAACTTAATAAAGGTTTTTATACAATATACTATTAGACTGAAAGACAAGTATATAGACAGACAGATGTATAGACAAACAGACTTACAGACATATATATATATATATAGACAGACAGACAGACAGACACACAGATATAAAGGCTGACAGACATATATAGACAGAGAGACAGATAAATAGACAGACAGAAGTATACACAGACAGACAAATATGTAGACAGACAGACAGACAGATATATAGAGAGACATACAGACAGAGACAGATATATAGACAGAGATACATATTTATAGACAGATATATAGAAACAGATATTGAGACGGACAGATGTAGAAAGAGACAGATATATAGACAGAAACAAATATATAGACAGATAGATATATATAGACAGATACCAAGAGACAGACAAATATATAGACAGACATATGTATATATCGACAGAGAGACCTATATATAGACAGACAGACAGACAGACAGACAGAAAGACAGACAGACAGAAAGACAGACAGACATAAAGAGACATATCTATAGATACAGATATATAGACAGATGGATATATAGAGACAGAAATTGACAGAGACATAGACAGACAGACAAATATGTAGACATACAGACAGATACAGACAGAGATATATAAATATGTATGTGTGTGTGTGTGTGTGTGTGTTTGTTGGCTGGGTTCCGCTGTGGTTGTGTTTAATCTGAGTCTTCAGAAGTGATTCACTGTGTTCTGGATTGTGGCTCGTCCTGACGTGTGTTTGAGCCGGATCCACCACACAACAGCAGTGTTCAGATCGCCGCTGCCGCTCTCTTGTCGGCTTTCTGAGCCGTGTGCCAAGAACTGACTGGAAACATCCAAGGTCATGAGACCTAATGAGACGTGAAGACTCATCCGTCATCGCGCTAAAGCCTGATGCGCAGTTTGCATTTCAAGTGATTAGGCCGAGAGCGCCGCGGGTGCTGTTTGTGTGTTCTCTGAG
Source organism: Danio rerio (assembly GCF_052040795.2). Taxonomy (NCBI): domain Eukaryota; kingdom Metazoa; phylum Chordata; class Actinopteri; order Cypriniformes; family Danionidae; genus Danio; species Danio rerio. The sequence continues at coordinate 55,594,633 of NC_141021.1, forward strand.
AGTTCTGTATTATCTGAACAGCAGTGCAGGTGACGGATCCTCACTGTTCAATCTGCTTAACACACTCACACCATTTACAGTTAATGCTGTGCAGTATGAATATATATATATATATATATATATATATATATATATATATATATATATATATATATATATATATATATATATATATATATATATATATACTCACCGGCCACTTTATTAGGTACACCATACTAGCACCGGGTTGGACACCCTTTTTCCTTCAGAACTGCCTTAATCCTTCATGGCATAGATTCAACAAGGTACTGGAAATATTCCTTTGTGATTTTGGTCCATATTGACCTGATAACATCACGCAGTAGCTGCAGATTTTATTGGCTGCTTATCCATGATGTGAATCTCCCATTCCACCACATCCCAAAGGTGTTCCATTGGATTGAGTTCTGGTGACTGTGGAGGCCATCTGAGTACAGTGAACTTATTGTCAGGTTCAAAAAAACCAGTCAGAGCTGATTTGCGCTTTATGACATGACATGCTATCCTGCTGGAAGTAGCCTTCAGAAGATGTGTACACTGTGGTCATAAAGGGATGGACATGGTCAGCAACAATACTCAGGTTAGCTGTGGCGTTGACACGATGCTCAATTGGTACTATTGGACCCAAAGTGTGCCAAGAGAAATCCCATACATCATTACACCACCAGCAGCAGCCTAAACCATCGATACAAGGCAGGATGGATCCATGTTTTCATGTTGTTGACTCCAAGTTCTGACTCTGTCATTCAAATGTTGCATCGTCTCGACCATGTCTACATGCCTTAATGCACTGAGTTGCTGCCATGTGATTGACTGATTGGAAATTTGAGTTATCAAGCAGTTGGAAAGGTGTACCTAATAAAGTGGCCGGTGAGTGTATACATACAGTGCTGTGCAAAAGTCTCATTTGCTGTTTTGGCAAGGTTATAATGACATTATATATTGTTTCTTATTCGCTTTATTAAAATACAACTAGAAAATACAGTTAGTTATATTTTTTGGGTTATATTATATAGTTATATTTTTTGGGGTCTAATTGTTTCAGACAAATAAAAGAAAGATGAAAGAATGAATGAAAAATACTGGAGATTCTGTTTTGGTTTGATCTGCATTTCTGCCAGAGCTGTTGCCAATATTGCCTGAATGCTGAAAATTACAGGCAGGTTTTAAATATGTAATTCTTATTAGAAAGTTTTGTTTTTCAGCATGATAATGATCACAAACACACTGCTAATGTAATGAAATCATATTTGGAGAGAAAAACAGCTGATAAAACAAAGACTGGCCTCCACAGAGTCCAGACCTAAATATTATATAGAGTATGTGTAGGCAGTATGAGATTCTCCTGGAGAGGAAAAGATAGTTAGAACATGCTAAATCTAAAGAAGAACTGTTAGAAATGCTGAAAAGAAGCTTGATTTAATAAATAGCACATCATTTCAGAAAAGACTCGCTAAACACATATTGTCTGTTTGTATATTAAAGGTAAACATAAAATGAAGAAATATGTATCTCAAACATATCTTGTGTGTTTGTTTTTCCCCACAGTGCACGCTGGTGTACGAGTCGTCACATGGCATTAATGATAAAGAGAACGGACCAATAATGAACACTGGTGAGTGCAAGAATACATTATATTTCTTTAGGTTAGGTTTTATGCGGAGAATAAGTTGTGACACATGAAAAAAACCTACATTAATATTCACATTTAACTTTTCACATTTAAAAATGTTTAAAAGTGTAATTTTGAGACTGACAGTTTGTTCTGAAGCATCTCATGTGCAAATATCATGTGACCAATCTATGCAACATTTCCAATGCGATCGATCAAAATGCACATAATCGCAACCCTTTGCTTAAGCTGTTACTTTTAACAATAAACCCTCGTATTAGGAGCTTATAAAAACTGGAAGTAGATAAACATCTATATCTATATAGACATCTGATATATCGATATTTGCAAATCACATTAATTGCATGTGTGTATTTCACATATACAAGGCATAAATGTGACATGTTTATACATATTTACGTATATATATTTTTTAACCATTCAAAAATCAAGTTTGTACATTAATAGAATTTTGTTTATCATTATTTTTTTAACACTTGTTGCTTTTTGACAACATTTTTATATTCATTTATTTTCTTGTCGGCTTAGTCCCTTTATTAATCCGGGGTCGCCACAGCGGAATGAACCGCCAACTTATCCAGCACCTTTTTACGCAGCGGATGCTCTTCCAGCTGCAACCCATCTCTTGGAAAAAAAAACATTTTTACATCTTTCTTTTATTTATTTGTGGTCATTTTGGCTGTGTTAATATAAGCAGCATACATTTTTAGCTAAGGTTTCTTTTCTTACTGATATTTTAATATGCCATCCTTATTTCCATTAATAAATCTATTTTACACTAGGTATAAAAAAGAGCTCCTCACAGGACCTTCAGGACAAAAATGTCCCCATTGAAAGCCATTAAAAAGGCAATATTTCATCTAAGGGCCATTTAAGGCATAAATTATTTGTTAACAGGCTTACATTTAGTTGGCAAGGCTTAAAAATGTATGATGTATAATATATTTTAGTGATTTGTTTCAAGTGTTTCTATTTTTTGGTCCTGTTTTGTTTTGTGCAATTTAAAAATTCTTAAAGAAATGAATCTGACAGTAAAGGCATCATTTCAATCATTCATTTATTTTCCTTTGGCTTAGCCCCTTATTTATCAAGGGCCGCCACAGCGGAATTAACAGCCAACTATTCTGTTTTACGCAGCGAGTGCCCTTCCAGTCACAACTTACTACTGGGAAGCACCCATAAACTCTCACATTCATACCACACTCATACACTATGTCCAATTTAGTTGTCTTTGGACTGTGGGTGAAACCAGAGCACCCAGAGGAAACCTATGCCAACACGGGGAGAACATGCAAACTCTACACAGAAATGCCAAATGGCTAGCTGAATAGATTTTTAGCCCAATTACCACCAAATTTGGATCAGACCATGCTGCCTAAAAGTTATAGAATTTCCCGGTTACTCTGCAGCTTGTTGCTGTGCTTGTTTATGATGTGGCCGCTGGACTGCTTGGCCCCAGTAGTTGCTGCTTGCAGCTATATTTATTATTTGGAATCACACCTGAAGCTATCTTTGCGCTTGTTTTCCTTTTTTTCTGTTAATACAAACCATTTACTGAATTTCTCTCAATAAAAGAACAGAAAAATCATTCAATTCCAACTTGTTACCGTTTGTTTGTTTGTTTGTTTGTTTATTTCCTTCTTTCTTTTCTTTAAGTTATGTTTCCAACTAGGCATAGGCCGTTATAAGGGTTCTGACAGTGTGATAACCTTGGATAAAAATATCACGGTTTCACAGTATTGTGATTGCTGCTCTTAATATATATTCTTTTTAAATGTCTGGGTAGAAACAGGGTTTCTGCAGGTTTCATCATGTCAAATGTAAAACTTTTAAAGACCATTATCAATGAAATTACAGACGATCACAGGGCAAAACGCTAATAATTTTCTGTAATAACCGTAGGATTTTTTTAACTTGCACAATTAAAACTAAAATTCAGTTATTTCTTTGCCACATATTTTAAATAGTGTCAAAACAAGCAAACTCTAGTTTAATACATATATTTTATTAGCACAATCTTTCTTTTTAAAAAAGACAATTTTTAAAAGCTATATTAAACAAAATTTATGCACAACACAAATTACATTTAATAAATGTAACTTTGTTCCCTAATGTTCAATAAAATATTTTCTGAATTCTGAGGTTTAAATCAAGGTTAATATTTATTTTGAGGGTAACTACACCTTAAACTTCTAGATTATTTTAAAATGCTAAAAAAAAAAACTGTATTTTTTGGTGTAATTTATTTAATAGAAACTCACAATGAGATACCAATCTAAAAGTCGTCTGAAAATCAAACCAAAATAGAATAATTTTCACAAATGCAATGTAGCATAAACAATATTAAAGACAGTCAGAATGTCTCAAAGTTTTAAAAGCTATAATAAACAACATTTATGCACAACTTAAATTTAAAAACTTGGAGAACTTTTAAACAAATGTTATTGAAAGGATTTCAGAAAGACAATTAAACCATATTCCTAAATAGTTAGCAAATAGTTATAAATGTTAATTTTGTTAAACGTTTTTTTAGATGGATTTGTTAGATCTACTGATTGGCTATAGCTTTACATGGACAATTAGTGACAATTATGAACTGTTTAAAAGTATTTAAGATCCTCAACAGCATATTTCAGTGATTTTTTTAAGGGCCTTAAATTTAGATTTTGAAATATAAGACATTTTAAGATCCCGCGGATAACCTGAAAAAACGAAAAGATTTTTCCTCATTGAACACAATATATTTCATTTTTATAATCATTCAAAATATTTTGGAGCAGTAATAATGAAAATCAATCATTGACTTCTGCTGTCTTCATTAGTTTCTAAAACAGAGATTTATTTACATTTTTAAAAAAAGTATCTTTGGATTGTTTTTTCTGCTGGTGATACTGTTATCCTAAAAAGCTGGGACAAAATGAATGAAAAAATCTTACACATACCTTGGGAACGGTATAGCAGAAAGCGATGACTGTTTTAAAACCTTGACTTTTCCAATCCGCGGTATACCTTGAAAACGGTTATCATCTCATGCCTAGTTTCAACCCCAGCCCCAGACGTTTGGGCTTGTAAAAAAATAAATGCAACTTTAATCACAAGACTTCCAGTAACAGTAAAAAAAATGTTTTTTAAGGGTAAACGTGACGTCTCAATTCAACCTTTGAAGAGTAGAATAAAATATGAGTATTTCCATCTCAATTCACTATTACCATAAGCCACAATGCATGTATGCCATTGAAGATGCTTTTTGCATTCATCTCCCAGACACTGGATCATGTTAACCAGCCTAACTTCATTCTCATGACTGATTCTCAGACTGATATATACATACACTATGATGTAATGTCCTGTAGGAGTGTGTTAGCGCTCAATTCTAGTTCTGGAAACTCTTTGAAAGTGCTATATTTGATTTATAGATCAACATGACGTGTCTTCTGGAGCTCTTTAGAGGAAATGCGGAATGAGGCGTTTGTGGAAGTGCAGTCAGATGAATGTGGACAGAGCTCTGATCATTCAGTCTTCAGAGAGACTGATGAGAAATGGATGACTTCATATTGAGTTGTTTGACTTTTTGAAGGCAGACGTTGTGCTTTGCTGAGTTTGATCCGTTTGTGATCTCTCCGAGACTCTTGAGATGATGAAGATGCATGAGTGCTTTTTCTTTTCTCAGGAAAGCAGGAGGCCTGAGCAAACATTTGCTGCCTGTGTCTGTCTAGGAAGCGTCTTAATGCATAGTTTTGCATGTCAACTTCTTTAGATGATATTTTGTGTTTATTACTGGAAAATAAAACCCTGATTTGTGTGATTTTTACAGTCACTATATTGCAATTTTTCAAAGTGACTTGAGTTGCATTCAAGGTCGGTTTCTTAGAAGTTAATATTTTTTAGACATTAGCATTTTTTATATTTTGACATCCTATGATGAACCATTTTTTTTATAAATAATAATTTGTTTATAAATAATTAATAATTTATTGATTTTTCTTTGAGCTTTTGTTGTCTTATTGTTTCAGGCATTCTAGGTTTGTTTTGTTGGAATAAATACAAAACAATACAATACAATACAATACAATACAATATTTATTTATAAAGCACATTTAAAAACAACCAAACCAAAGTGCTGTGCATAGGAGTACTAAAGTCCGAGAAGAAAACACTATATATATATATATATATATATATATATATATATATATATATATATATATATATATATATATATATATATATATATATATATATATATATTTAAACATTCAACAAATGTGTGAGTGTCTGGATTATTGTCAGCTCTAGCGGGTGTTGATTGGTGCAAGGCATTATGGTAGTTGTAGTTCATGCGGTGGCAGATGTGTAGTTCTCTAGTGATTTGTATAGGCTAGATCGCTGGTGATGGTTTATTTTACAGCCATAATCCTACCTAATACATAAACCCAACTACTATAATTAGAACTATTAATAAGCAGCTAATTAGTTGTTTATTGAGTTAAAAGTTTTAGTTAATGGTTTGTTAATAGCATGAATTGTATTAGGTAGTAAATATTAAGTCTTCTTTCTTTAACATTGACACTAATTTCATCAAATTATTCCTAAATAATAATCATAACTTGTGTGTTTTTACAAATGTATTAAATGAATAGGGACAATCAAATAGATTCATTTAAATAGATGAAACCTGTTGCAACTTTGAACTATTAAGTTAACTTAATTTTTATAATTATGTGCATAATTTATTTACTTAAAAAATGAACACAACAGGTGTATTTACTTTTTTAAAGTTGTCAACTAATGACTTTTTAAATTTTGTAAAACCTCATCATACCTAGTTTCTGTTGTGTTTTTATTTTATTTAGTAATTATTTATTTTTTGTAATAAATGGTACTTTAATAAAAAAAATAGACAAAATAGTGATTTATTTTAGTAAATGGAGCTTCCTCTTGTGTTTTATGCTACAAAATAGAACCCTGAGTTCATTTTTCAAGCCTGATTTCCCACTATAATAACAAAACGGTTGGAATGAACAGCATTTAAATGGAGGAAAAAGACTTATTATGTAATCAAAATCTTGTTTTAAAGTTGCAAAAGCAGCTCTGCAGCAGAAAATGCTGCTATTCCTAGATAATAAAGCCCTAAATTAGAAACTAATCTGATAATAGTTGTTGTGTTTTTCCACTGAGCATTTTTCACATCTAATTTATTTTTCTTTTGCTGGAGGAAATGGTACTTACATTAAAAAATGGTTTTAGTTGACAAAATTTACTTTAATTTGACATTTTAGTTGTATGACCTTCTGAGGTGGACAAAGAAATCTTCTGAAATATTCATTCATTCATTTTCCTTCAGCTTAGTCACTTTTATTTATCAGGGGTCGCCACAGGGAATGAACCTCTAACTTATCCAGGATATGTTTTATGCAGCGGATGTCCTTACAGCTGCAACCCAGTACTGGGAAACACCCATACACTCTCATATCCACACACATACACTTTGGCCAGTTTAGCTTATTCGATCCCCTATAGCGCATGTCTTTGGACTGTGTGGGAAACCGGAGCACCTGGAGGACACCCACACCAACACAGTTAGAACATGCAAACTCCACACAGAAATGCCAACTGGCCCAGCCGGGACTCGAACCTTCTTGCTGTAAAGCTAGTTACATGGTAATAAAAAGTATGTAATAAAATAGCATTGTTTTCATTTTGCAGATACAGTCTCAGTGCTGTGATCTTGACATTATTAGGACATAATACACAATAATAAAAATGTAACATCAATAAAACAACTCCTCATAATTAGCTTGACTTCTTAAGGTAGATAAACAGCTCACTTTTCTACATTCGTTGACATTTTCAGCCCAAATGTTCTACTCCAGGGTTGGAATAAATGGTACTTCACTAATTATGTAATCAAAAGTGGTGTTGTTTTCAATTCAGCAGTTCTGTTTGCTGTGTTCTTAAGGCCAATTATGAGGCAGAGCAATGAAATAATCAGTAATGGAGTCATTAAGGAGCTGTTGAGTAGAACCAACAGCAGAATTGTTCAATGCTTGTGATTCCCATCCGTGTTTTTTGCGCTTATGAAGTGGATTCTGCAGCGCTTGATTGTGAACAGTGTGATTGCTGTGCTTAAACAACAGCCGGCGGTGGCGTCAAGTGCAGCTCATTACCTTAATTACCTCAGGTAACAGAGCTGGATAAACTGCACTGGGGGAAGCGCCTGCTTTTCATGCCATTTCAATTTAGTCAATGCAAATATGTTTTACACAGTGAAGAAAAGAGAGCCGGAATGCGTCAAGATATAGTTTTATACATTATTCAGTCACTCTAGGATTTTGTGCGACATTTTTCCGACCTAAAATGACATGTAATGCAGTGATTTTTGTGTTGTTTTGCACACAACAGTAGGGTCAAGTTGTATTTTTTGGGGGGTAATGCATTACAAGTAACTTAAAGTTACATAATCAGATTACTTTTTCAAGTAAATAGTAAAGTATTTATAACTACAAAATATTATCCGAGAAACCTTTTTCTTTATATAATGTTGAAACATGAATACTTACTATAGCGCTTAATTAAATGTGATGTATGTATGTATATATTAGGGATTGAACGACTTCAGATTTTTGGAAGTTGATTTTCATGTTGTTAAAGTCGAGTCGATGTCGACTAGACGCTGGTGACATCATTATTAAAACAGAAGCAACACGCCACAATTAGCTGTATATTTGCAGGAAATACAAATACACATGCTGTTTGACAGCTCATAACACGTTGCAAAAACAGTTCAACATTACCAATGACTAATTTTAGTGGAAAACTAATGCATTGTCAACACTGTTCATTTAGTTTGTAGCGCAACATTAGCACAGGCTTATTTTAGTGCAAAATAAATGCAGTCAACACAGTATATTAAACATGTATACATGGTAAGTTATTTCATAACAACATAACGCATGAAAGACTAAGGCTATAAGCCGACTCTCTGCTCAGACGCAGATTTTACCTTTATGATGTGTGGGTAAAAAAGCTGCTCCAAATCAGGCCCTGGTGCAATTCAGTTGTCCTGCCCTGGCCTTGTTAAAAAACGTGTGCCAGAGCGCAATTTGGTTGGGCTTTGTTGCGGTACGCTTGTAGTGTTAGTGCAAAGCATGTCTGAGCACAAACCTGAAGACGCAACGTCACTTTTAAAGGGCCATGAAACCCCCTCGTTTCAGCAGGGTGTTTTCACACCTCTACTTTGGAAAAAGTCAGAAAAGCGGGCGTGTCCAGCTCTGTTTAGGGGGGAGTGTCGGAGGAACTAAAGTGGGATGGTGTGGGAGTGTCTATTTGGGCACGCGCGAGTTTCAGTCAAAATACACACACGAGAAAGTGATGGTGTATTTTTTACAGTCATTGTGTTTCACCTACATGGACATCTGTAGTTGAATTATTTGCCAGATTATTAAATGGTGGACTTTAACTGCAGTTTGGCTCTTTCATTCAGGGAATTCATTCATGCCTCTCGCGACAAACGCGATATTTGATTCGAGGAACTGCTCTGAGCTCTCACAGAGAGAAAAGGAAAACGAAACTTAACTGCAGCAAACTATAAAAGCAACACTCCACGCTTGTTTTGCCAACACAACGTGGCGTCTCTGGTGTAAACAGTGACGCTAATGAATATTAATGAAGTTGCAAAATAGAGCGCGCTGATTGGTTTGAACCAAGCCTTACTCATGCATTAATGCATCACACTGTAAGACGTAATAAGACTCACTCTGGCACAGACGTCCAGTCTGCACGCTGGAATACACACTATTATGTCATGACCGTGACGCAGCTTCAAAAATTCGTTTCAAACAGGAAGTACGAATTTGCTTGAAATAACGCAAAAACAACCAATTTACACATTTTAGTGAAATATAGGTGTCCTAATAGTGTTTTTAGCAGTGTGGGACACATATACGACTGTCAACAGCTCAAAAAATGTGTTTTGGTGTTTCGTGACCCTTTAAGGGACTGTTTCATATGGATTTATTAATCATTCTTACTTTATAATTAACACAAACTGTCATAGTTTGTTAAAGATGCAAACCCCTCACTGCACAACAGCTGCATCTTCAGCAAACCTCCTAATATCTGCAGCACGAGGACTTTTATGATTATTTATAAGCGTCAAAAGTGATGGATCTGTCCGGCAAAATATTTGGCTGTGTGTCACTGCATCCCAAACGACTAAACTGATACAAAACAATTTAACTAAAGCAACGTCCACTGTGCTGAGCGAGAGCGCTTCTCTACTGTTAAACAGAACAGTTGCATCATAAATGACGTAAGCGTGGTCTGGCTCGAAAGGTAAAAAATGCAGTGTGAGTGCAAGCTGTCGGAGGAGGGGGGGACAAGCGCGCTTCGGCACAGTTTAAGGCAACCGTACCTAGTATGAGTACACCCGTAAGGTCAACCAGTCGACTAGTCAGTGCAACCCCTAGTATATATACAGTTAACCCCAAAATTGTTCATACCCCAGGCCATATTTATTCATACCCCTGACCATAATTATTCACACCCCAGGAGCTGTTTTTTTTAAATAGGCAGGAGCTACTGTATGTCCCGCCCTGTCTTTTTGTTTCAATGGAGATTACGCCAAACATCGAATAAAAACTGCTCATTTAGTACTTCATAAAATAAATAAAAACTAAAATGCAAACTTTTTTTCATGCATCTGGTCTAAAATTTCACCTTTTGTGTAAAGCGCCTTTACAATTCTCACAAATATGTTTTTATATAATTAATATAAACAAAAAGGCCCTGTCAGGGTGAAAAAAAAAATACTAATAATGCAAAAGTAATGTAACACACTTCTTTTATTAAAGGAACTAAGTGGCAGATTTAGTACACGGTTGTAATGCAGTACATTTAAGAGTAACTTTCGCAAACACTGCTTATTTTATGTTGCCTATTCTCTTAATTTATGAATGTATTCTCACTATGTAAAGTGTATAAAGTCACTAAAAGTCGAAAGTATTCAAAATTATGCGGCACGGTGGCACAGTCACCACACAGCAAGAAGGTCGCTGGTTCGAGTACTGGTTGGGCCAGTTGGCATTTCTGTGTGGAGTTTGCATGTTCTTGAGAGTTTGTGTATGTGTTTTTTCCTCTACTGGAAGACTGAAATAGTCGGTGGGTCATTGCTCAGTGACGACCTTTAATAAATAAGGGATTAAGCCAAAGAAAAAGGAATGAATGAATGAATAATCCAGATTAAAAGAGTTTCATTTAAAAATAATGGCAAGCGTCTCTGTATTTTGCATTATGTTCCTGGTTGTTAAATGCAGTTGCATGTAAAGATTTTCCAATGGCAAAATCCTGGAAGGACTGATCATTAGTGAGTGAATAGACCTAAAAGAAAAAGTTCTCTGAGAAAGAAACTCTGCAGGAAGGTCATTTCTTTATTTATGAGCTGCTCTGACGTGATGGATGGAGGTGAAGTGGGAAACGGCAGGGTGTTTGCTGTTATCCTGGTATCGGTGTTCATTTGTTGGTGTATCTGTAACCGTGCTGAATGTCATTGTGGCGCTGTTGTTTCAGTCACGCAGCTGCTTGTCAAAGCATGTTAGTCTGCGTGCCGCTTTTGGAAGACTGACTAATGAAATTTGTCCTCGTCACCCCGACCTCTGACTTCTGCTGTGCTTCAACACTCAAACTGATTTCCCTAAGAGCTGGAGCTCGAGACAAACTGCGCTCTGATTGGCCTCTGGATTGGAGGGCGGAGTCAGAGGTTAATCCTCTGCTCTGAAGAACTGGGGCTTTTTGTGTCCACTTCTCCTGCTCTGGAGGTCATTCGTCCATCTGTCTCTGCCTTCATCGTCTTTCTGCGGTCTGTGCTGCCAGTGAGGACGGGTTATATGATTAAAAAAAAAGTTTTGTGGACATGAGCTAGCTTTTTTGTGCTTTTTACAGATTTAGAGTTATAATTTTTTTTTTTTTTTTGTTTATTTATGTTAGCACAACCTTTTAACAACAATAAAATTAATAAACTAATAAACAAATAATAAAAATAAAAGCCTATAAATATTTCTAAATATATTATATTATATTATATTGCAACACTAATATAAATAAATAAATAAATAATAAAATAATAATATAAATAATTTAAATTATATTATATTATATTGCAACACTAATTTTAATTAATAAATAATAAAATAATAGTACAATAATATAAATAACATTATATTATATTATATTATATTATATTAAATTATATTATATTATATTATATTATATTATATTATATTATATTACATTATATTATATTATATTGCAACACTAATATTAATTAATAAATTATAAAATAATATTATAATAATAAAAATGCATTTAGATATTATATTATATTATATTATATTATATTATATTATATTATATTATATTATATTATATTATATTATATTATATTATATTTTTTAGATTATTTTATATTATATTATATTATAATATATTAATTATATTATATTATATTATATTATATTATATTATATTATATTATATTATATTATATTATATTCACATTAAACCTCTGGCTAATACAGCTCTATTTAGCTCAACTATTTCTCAGTCCTCTAACATTAAAGTTATCCTCAAATATAAGACTTGTTGTAGCTTTTTAAACATCCCTGGCAAGATGTAATGTTATATTTAATTGGAAATCACCTACACCCTCCACCCATTGATTCCGGAATAAAACATTATTAATTTTCTTAAGCTAGAGACAATCAGACACAATGAAAGGAATATCTAATAACTTCTGTAAATCTCTGGGTCCTCTTCTAGACTATTTAAGAAAGCGAAATATTTCTAAAATAGATTCCTGCTCTGTAAGTAACATTTTCCTTCCGACTATAGGTATAGATTAATAATCGAATTCATTTCAAATATTTTGTTTTTGTTTTTACACCTGTGATGTTATTGTACATATTTGTTTGCATGACCATATTTTATTTATTTATTTTTTCTGGTTTAGTGTTGCTATATTTTGGTTCGAGTATGCGCATAAACATGTCAAAGGCTTAACTAGGTTAATTAGGCAAGTCATTGTATAACAGGGGTTTGTTCTGTAGATCAGTGCTCCCCAACCTTTTTATCACCGCGGACCGGTCAACGGTTGTCAATTTTACCAAGACCGGTGTGGCGGGGCTTCACGTGAACACAGCTGTTGCGCTCGTGCATCCAGGTTAATCATGAACAACTCAGTGCGCATGCGCTAGTTGCACTATCGCGGTCTGATTATGCTTCAATCAAGGTTTATATGCATCAAATACAAAACATCTGTGCCAAACATTTCAACTGACGAACATATTAACAGTAATACAAACGTATAGTCGAATTAAATGTATGCATTGGCATGTCACAGCCCTAATGAGTATGATTATGTGAAACTTCATATAGATACATATTGCAATGATTTCGGGTACTTACTAAGAGATGCACGCACACATATATGCACAATCCTTAAATGCTCTGCTGATTTGGACTCTATAATATCTGTTTTATAACTTTAAACTATCAACAACCACCACTGAGCTATATTCTATCGTTCTTCTTGCTCCGTGGTGGATTTTGGCATAGTCCATTTCACGTGAGATGGCGGGGGTGAGTGGAAGAAACCAAGTTGCAGGGGGAATATTTTCTACAGAAATAATCTATGATTTCTCATGTGGCCCGGTACCAATTGTTCCACAGATTGGTACCGATCTGCGGCCCGGTGGTTGAGGATCACTGCTGTAGACAATAGAAAAAATATAAAGCTTAAGGGGGCTAATAATATTAACCTTATAATGGTTTAAAAAACAGCTTTTATTTTAGCTGAAATAAAACAAATCAGACTTTCTCCAGAAGAAAAATATTATAGAAAGTACTGTCAAAATTCTTTGCTCTGTTTAACCTCATTTGGGAAATATTTGAAAAAGAAAAAAACATTTACAGGAGGTTAATGATTAATGGTGACTTCAACTGTACCCGTATCATGTTTTAAAACCCATTCCTTAAACTCTTACTGGAGTTACAGTAAACTCTTTTGCCCCTGTCTGTTTGCATGCTTCAACCACAACGATCACAAACGATGAAAGCGGCACTATTTAGCATGAGGAAAAGCATCAAGTAAGTGCTCGGGTGACACTTGCGGATTTCCACTCAGGTCCGGTCTGCTCCGTCGAATCGCTTGTGGAGCGAGAAGCCAGATTTCATGCTGCAGAGGAAATAAGTTCTGCCGCCGCCGCCTCACTTCTGATAAGAGCATTAAACACGTTCTGCCGTCTCATTCACGGCTATCTACAAATGCTTTCCCCTCCGTCTCTCTTCACAGGACTTCAGTTAGCTGATCGTTAAGCACTTTCAGGAGTGCAGTGGAAAGTAGAAGCCACCCTTTAAAAGCTATATGATATAGTGTAAACATGCGGCTCGTATAAAGCGCTGCTTCTGTCATCTGACAGACACTAGAGAGCAGAATAAATAGGGTCCAATTGCCTTGTGTGATACAGTTGAAGTCAGAATTATTAGCCTGTATATTTCCCCCCCCCAATTTCTATTTACGGAGGAAAGACATTTTTCAGCACATTTCAAATCATAATAGTTTTAATAACTCATATCTAATAACTGATTTATTTTATATTTGTCATGATGACAGTAAATTAGACTAGATATTTTTCAAGATACTAGTATTCACCTTAAAGTGACATTTAAAGGTTTAACTAGGTTCATTAGGTTCATTAGGCAAGTCATTGTATAACAGTGGATTGTTTTGTTGACCAGGGGTTCCCAACTTTTTCAGCCCATCACTCCCAAAATAACAATATCAGGGGCTCGCGACCCCCACTATCCTCAGAGGTGGTTAAACTAATGCTAAATATACACACCAATAGGCCTATATAAACACAAGCATATTGACAATTCCATGTATTTTTTAATAGTAATTTATAATTTTGTTTAATTTCAACATGATAAGCACTTATATGAAGGAACGGCACAATGTGTGGAGCACAACAAGGGACGTTATTGGTGTCATTTTAGAGACCGCCACTCGAAGATCATCCTCCACATTCTGTTGTGCTGTGTATTTGTTATAATGTGTTATAATTTTCTAAATATTTATAAATTTATAATATGTATGTGCGTGTCGAAAAGGTGTCAGAAAGCTTATCATAGTGCTTAAAAAATGTTGAGCTGCTGCAGATAATGTTATTGCTGTCTTGTTAATCTATTTAAATAGATAATCTATAATCACTCCAGGGGCGCAATCCGATAGAAAAAAAAAAAGAAAGGTTGATTTATTTTTTATTTTATTTTTTTTTTTACACTTTTTTTAGGATATGGGTAAAGTGAGGTACTACTAATAGTTTAATAAAATTTGTCTGGTTTTTACAAATCACTAGACGACCCTCACTCACTCCGCTATGACCCCCCAGGGGGTCCTGACCCCCACTTTAGGAACCACTGCTGTAGACGATCAAAAAATAATACTGCCTAAGGGGCCGATCACATCGAACGCAATTTCTGCATTGAGAGACGTTTTTTTTTTTATGATTTACTAATGGCCGCAAGTGTTTTGCGCGCTGCTTATGCACCCTGCGCACCTCACTTTTTAACTGCCTGCTGCGCTGTTTTTGCCATTGCGCGCTGTGCGCTCGCTATTAAAAATAAGTCAACTCTGAGCGGAAAAAATGAGCTACGTCAGTCTCCTCTTTTTCATCCTCTAATCAAATGAAAGCAGTGGTGGGGTTTCCATTGAGGTGCCTGCAGTGTTTATGTTGTCAAGTCAACAATGGAGACTTCTGAAGATGGAGGAGAGACTTGTGGTTGCTGTTATCTGGACTTCATAAATTTTGAATATTGCAATATTATTAAATATTAAAATTATATTAATATCAACAGCAACATTCGTAGACAATACCCAGCTGATCCAGTTCTTGTGAACAAAAAAAGGCAGTGGTGTGCCTCGCGTTTTTGTAACATAAAAGCACGTTCGGTGTAATCGGCCCCTAAGGGAGCTAATAATATTGACCTTAAAATTGTTTTAATTAAGAACTGCTTTTATTCTAGCCAAAATAAAACAAACAAAATTTTCTCCAGAAGAAAAAAATTTACAGGAAAAATTCCTTGCTCTGTTAAACATCATTAGGGAAAAATTTTGAAAAAAAAAAAAGAAATTCACAGAAGCAGACGAATAACTTTGACTTAAACTATATTGACAAAAGGCAACTATTTAAAGGTGTTATTCATAATACTAAAACAAAAAGATCACACGTAAACACGTGGAGAAATGACCATGTCTTACAGTCACCATGCAAATTAAACTGACAGTTTGGCAGACAGTGGCACTTACAGCAATCTAATGTGGAAATCGCTCAAAACTTCTAAATCATTAGTTGCAGACTGAAGTGTTTTACAGCGCTGGAGTGCTTGAACTGAATGCATGTGTCAGATTTGATCACATTTAACCAAACCAGTGCATAGACATTTTCTAGGGCCTGTAAATTAACAGTTAAAAGGTTAGTTCACCCAAAACTGCAAATTTCCTGTTCATTTACTCACCCACAGGTCATCTATGTAGGTCCCTTTTTTCTTCAGGAGAACACTAAGGAAGATTTTGAGCAGAATCTCTGGTCCTTTTTTGTGATAGGACACCAAAAAAGTTTGAAGTGGGATGAGATCAAATGAACTAAAAATGGCTATTAGTCTTAAAAGCAAAAGATAGTTGCACTTTTATACACAGTTGATGAGCTCAATCTGAGGTCACAGTTAAAAAAATTTAAGCCAATTGGAGACACTATAATATGAAAGTGTTGACCTTATTAACTTAAAAATCAGCATGTCTTTGTTTAAGGTGGCACTCTTCTTAGAGCATTGCCATATTTTGAAAGAAACTTTTATAATGCCACTGTCCACCACATCTACTGTAGTTTTCTGCTCATGATCACACGAGTAGACACAACACTGTTTTATCAGATTAAATACATTAATAAAACACAAAACATTTTAAGGCATCTTTGCTGTTCACCTGTTTTCTATAAAACCAAACGGAAATGTAAGAACTAAACACAGGCTCAATCTCACTAGCTAAAATTGCTTATTTCTGTGAATGTGAACATTCTTCAAAGCGTTTGAGATTAAATAAGTACATAAGTCAGCAAAATATGTTACACTGTTCTTGTGGTTTTTGAATATTGTACAATGAACAATATTGTATATTGTGTGCCTTTAATGTTAACAGCTTTGCAAATTTACATCGGCATCAAAACACAGCAAATCCATTGTGTTAGAGCATTGCACCATAGGTTGCATAGACGGAGATCATAAGCCAAATACATAAATGTGTCCATCCAGCTTGCCTTATTTGCATAGACGGAGGTTACAACAACTACAATAATGTGTTCATATAGTGCATTATAATTTATATGAACAACCACTTCAATCCTGGTTTAGAGCTGATGCACTGAGGTGTCGAGAAAAAAAAACAATGAACCGGTTGCAACACTGGCTTATTACCTGCCTATTATTAAGAAATTATCTGTTTGTTAGTACTTATAAAGTAGTAGTATCTTATTCTGCATCCTTAATCCTACCCAAAACCTAAACCCAACTTCTACCTTACTAACTATTAATAAACAGCTCGTTAGTGGTTTATTAAGATAGTTAATGTTAGTTAATGGTTTTTCAATATTGTGACCTAAACTAAAGTGTTACTGAAGTGCTTTGGAATTAGCATAGCGTGATTTTAGCATGTCGTTAGCATTTTTAGCATGACTTTATCATGTTGTTAGCCTTTTTAGCGTGACTTTAGCATGTCGTTAGCATTTTTAGCGTGTCTTTAGCATGTTGTTAGCATTTTTAGCATGTTGTTAGCATTTTTAGCGTGTTTTTAGCATGACTTTAGCATGTGCAAACCAACACTCAACCTGTCTTGGCGGACAATGGCTATCATATATAGTTTTACAGTTGGATAGAAAAAACTATCATAAGTTCCATTTGATGCCAACTTTAATCTCTGGCTTTGTTTCTCTGTCCGCTAGTGTTTCAGAATGCAGTGTGCAAGGTCTACCGGTTTCAGACGGTGGACAGTAAATGGATGCTGGTGCGGGAACAGATGGCGGAGTGTACACTGTCCTTCAGCATCCCGAAGCAGCTCATTGGCCTCTGCATTCAGGAGGACACCTGCAGGTAAGACTTCAGAGCGAGCAGAGGACGCTGGGAAAGAGTAAAGAAGGAGAGAAAAGTATTGTGGCGGCACCAAAACTGCTGCATACACTCAAAAACAAATTATGTTTGCTTTTAGTTCAAACTACTCATTTAAAATGAGCTGAAACAACACAATTCTGGAGATTTTAGGGGGACAACCTAATTGTTTTATGTTCAATCCACTTCAGGTTGTAAAAACTAAAAAGTTAACCTAATTCTTTCATTTTGTACCAACACAAATCAATTGTGTGGAACCCAACATACAGTGGGGGAAAGTATTGAACATGTCATGTTAATTTTTCCTGGGAATAATCAGCTGAAGCAGCTGTTGACATGGAATTAAAGCAGATTTTGGTAAAAACACAAACAATGCAAACATAAAAATTTATCAAAACAAAAAAAATCTGAAAAATGATTTATGTGTGATAACAATAGAATGACACAAGGAGAAAATACTGAACTGCTGCAACGTATTTATTTATTTATTATTTTTAAACATTTATTTAAAGATTTGCAATGACAGAACAGTGGTCTCATGTCATCATATACAAGAATATGGCCATCTATTATACAATTGTCCATCAGCTAGTAATTTAAATTTTTTTGTGAAGGGTAAAATTAACAAATATAAATAAATAAATAAATAAATGAATAAATAAATAAATAAATAAATAAATAAATAAATAATAAAGATAGATAGATAGATACGTAGACAGACAGATAGATAGATAGATAGATAGATAGATAGATAGATAGATAGACAGACAGACAGACAGACAGACAGATAGATGGATAGATGGATGGATAGATAGATAGATAGATAGATAGATAGATAGATAGATAGATAGATAGATAGATAGATAGATAGATAGATAGATAGATAGATTGATTGATTGATTGATTGATTGATTGATTGATTGATTGATTGATTGATTGATTGATTGATTGATTTAATTTAAAAAAGTCTTTCATTATAAATTCTCTAAAAACTCCCATAGAGAATTCCAGATATGCCTGAAATCATCAGATTTTTCACGCAAGTCATAAATACGGCCTGATGGAGTATGCGGACATTTGTTGCTTTCTTTGATAACTCTGATAATGTTGTTAAAAATCTGCGGATTTTTTGTGAGTGATTTGGAATGATTTGGGAGTATCATAGCTAAAACCTCAATATATGAAATAAAAAGTAACAAATTTTTAACTTGTATTTAATGTTTACAATGCAAATCTAATTAGATCCACTTTATTTAGTAAACAAAGCAAGTCTCTCATATAATATATCTACTAATAGACAGACGATATTACTTTACAAACTATATTGTAAATAAATCAGATAAATATTTTCATATTAGTCAATAATATTACTGAAATTAATTTAAAAACTGAATAAAAATAACCCTGGGAATAATAAAAACAGACTAACATAAGCGCATATGCCGTTAAAAATGTCTTTCGAGGAGTGTTTCCGGTTCCCGGCTAAATGATGCAGACTAATATTGACTAAAGACATTGACCGAAGGAATGTTGTGAGATGACCACAACAGAATAACTTTTCTTGCTAAATACGTACAAAACTGTACCACAGATTCTAGTCCTTGACTAAGGTGTAAAGCAGTTTTACAATTTAGAAGATAAATACCTAGAGATTTAGCAATAATCTTCTGAAGTAATTTGTGGATTTCTTTCCAGAATGTCTTAATCATGTCACAGTCCCAGAATACATGCATGACAGTATCAACATTTGATTTGCACTTAAAACAACAATAAAAACATTAGAAAATATCTTAAATTTATAATACTTTATAGAAAAGGCTTTTGTGGTGATTGTACACTCAACAGAGTGTCAAAGTCTTGTTGGTTTTGTGGGTCTCGTCTATCAAATCTGAGCTTTATTTTGTATTTTATATTGGATTTACATCAGGTGATTGGCTGGGCCATTCTACAGCTCGATTTTCTTTCTCTAAAAAGCATTTGAGAGATTCCTTGACTGTGTTTTGGACCTGCTAATGTAGCTAATATTCATTTACAGTGAGTAAGGGCATAGGGTTGCTGAAGAACTACTGAAAGATTTCAGCTGCTGTCTGGGCTTTCACTGCTTTTCTACACCTTCCTTTCTCCATGTGTTCAATACTTTTTCCTGTGTCAATTCATTTTATTACACATAACTTCATTTGTAATTTAATTTAATTTAATTTAATTTAATTAGTGTTGTTTTCTTTGTGTATACTAAGTCAACGGCACCTTTAAAAATATGTTTTCTGAGAAAAATGGTGACGTGTTTCCCCCACTGTATATATACAGTTCTCCACAAAATTATATTGTCATAATTTACTCACCATTAGATATACTTTTCCTTCTTTTGTACATTAAATTAGTTTGTTTCATACTTAAAGGGTGACAATAATTTTAACAATTCCCTATATATACCAGTAATAGTTTGTGGTCAGGATGGAGTCAGATGTATACAGTGGTTCAGTGTAAATTGTCTGTATGAAAGTCTCACAGACGCAGGCTGTTCTACTGTGATATGAATCCTCTGACTCATAAGATCCCTGATGCTTCTAGAAAAACCAGTTCACGAGCAGAATTGGATGAAACTAGGATTGTTTAGAAGAAGGAGTCAGAGAAAAAAAAGGCCGTATGAGCAAGATGCTGCGCGCGGGTTTATTTCAGAGATGGAAATGGCTGTTTTAGAGCTATACTTAGCCTGCACTAAATTATTCAAGGATGTTTAACACTTCAAAGGAGAGCGCCTGTCCTCACCCTCTCCTGCTTTCCTTCATTTTACCTCCATCTCGCTGTTACCTGAGCCTTACAGAGGAAATCTGAGACAAATAGAGAAGCAAGGTGAAAAGAACAAGAGCACAGCAGTCAGTAATACACTCCAGTGATGGAAATACAGGGCTTTAAGAAGATGCTGATTGGTGTCTATAGGGTTGAGTCAGATGTGCTGTTGATGTGGATGATGCAGTAAAAGTTAGAATGCAACAGGAAATGTTTGGGAATTTATTCATTTGGGATTGAAATATGCTTTATTTACCTGCCCTATGCACAACTCCTTATACGTTTTGACTGTAATGTAATGCTGTGCATGTTTTGTGAAGCTGCTTTGGGAAAGCAAATAAGCAAGTAAACTCATTCATTCATTCATTTTCTTGTTGGCTTAGTTACTTTATTAATCAGGGGTCGCCACAGCAGAATGAACCCTCAACTTATCCAGCAAGTTTTTACGCAGCGGATGCCCTTTCAGCCGCAACCCATCTCTGTGGGGGGAAAACCGGGGCACCCAGAAGAAACCCACGCGAACGCAGGGAGAACATGCAAACTCCACACATAATTGACTAATTGTACCATTACAAATCCAAATGGCAAGCAGAAATAGTCCTTTATATTTAAGGAAATGCATCTTAAAGTCTACAAATATACATTACATGTGAAGTAGAGTAAATAACATCTGTAATTTCTAGAATTTTGCTAGTTTTCTTCAATACAGGCTCATTGTGGATACGTACCCCTGTATATATTTCTGGAGAGTGCAAATTATAAAGCCAGAGGTGCATCTAACTGCATTTCATCTTTAAAATGAACTATACGGGGTGGTATGAAGCCGCCAAAGGCTTCTGTTACTTTTAGCGCTACCAGCTGACTGCTTACCTCCATGTGAATGGTTTTTCCACTATTACCAGCTTGCCCGGTAGCTCACCATGTACGTCAGAGGACTTGAGATGCAGAGAGGAGTTGACCGTGACGAAGGGGTTTGAGTTCAACAAAAAGCTGTACCATAAAGCAGGTTAATATAAGCAAAAGAAAAAAATAAATAAACAAGTAAATAGCAGGGTGAGAACGTGGTAAAATCTGAAAATATGGTAAAAATTAGGAGGCCATGAGGGCCTTTTTCTGGATTCCTTTTGAAAACACTGTCGGTTGGGTATAAGGAAGTGGGCGATTAGGTTACTTGGTGCTTTTGAAAACACTTTCGGTAGGGTTTAGGGAAGGAGGTGGGTGGGGAGATCAGTTGGCCGGTCAGTCAGAAAACAGTAGCTTCTGGTGGATTTATGTGAGAACAGCAGGCACGAATGGCACTCGCGAGAGAAAATTGAGATCTGAAAAAGCTTACAAAGCAGCTTCTGGTGGATTCACGAATGCAAAAACTGCAAAAATTACTTACCCCCTAAAACATATTTTATACTGACCAGAAATCTCCATTTGATGGGAAATTCTTGATTAATACCCTTTTTTTACTGCTTTAGTTTTTATCTTATTATTAACAGGGTTCATACGGTCATGGAAAACCTGTAAAAGTCATGGAATATTTACATGGCATTTTCCAGGTCTGGAAAAGTTTTGGAAAAACAAAAAAACCCACAAGGTTTTGGAAAAGTCATGGAAATTACATTAAAATAAGTCATTTAGCAGACGTTTTTGTCGAAAGCGACAAAATATCTTCTTTTGTGTTCAAGTGAAAAATCCCATCCTGATGGATGAAAAACTGTAAATATGAACGGATTCTATTTTAGAGATTTTTCACTTGAGTTTTTAGGGGTGCCAATATTTTTGCCCACTGCGTATTCAAGAAAAACATTTATTTCACAGTAAGATTTTCCCCCACAATTTCAATCAAACGGATTCAGATTTCAGCTTTTTTGTCCATTCCCAGCGCTTGAGGCGAAACAAGTGTTGACAAGCGTAAACCATTTGTGAGCTTGTTTTCTCTCAGCAAAACAAGACGCTGAAAAAAACTCCCCGCTTAATTCCCTCTTTGTTTCTTGTTCTCGCTTTTTTCCCCGAGAGCTTCATCTTTTACACACATGCAAAAAACACTTCTCACCGCACCATTATCTCAGAGAGTCTTCAGATATTAGCATAGACGTGTTTTCATCTCCATCTGAGGGTCTTAAGCTCTGTGTGTGTGTGTTTGGCCGTTGAAGAATCTGAGATCATTAACAACAGTGAAACATTCCCCGACTGCAGCTCCCATAGATCAAGCCCTGCTAAGCAATTATTATCATCATGTGTGCTTTATTCAGAGCGTCCGTTTGGCCCGAGCACCTGCAGACAGGTAAATCCAGCTGCCATTTCTGTCCCTCGACGTCTAATTATCAGCCCGAGCACCGCGTTCACCTTTAAGCCCTGCTCAGCTGCTTTTGTTGACCCTGCTTTAACCACAATTGCGTGCAATTCAGAACTCATTCGGAGAGTGGAAAACACAGCACGATGCTGATGTTTCATCATTAGTGGTGTTTGCTGAGCTTATATATACAGCTTTCCATCTATCCATGCATTGTTTCTCCTGTCAGTCTGAAATAATTGACACTTTTTATTTTGTAAATACAACTCATGAATGTATTTACCTTGCTTTAATGTATAATATTAAAAGGTTAGTTGATTTAAAAATGACATTTCTGTCACGATTTACTTATTTTTCACTTATGAACACAAAAGACCCGCCCACCCACTTCCCTAAACCCAACCAACAATTTTTCAAGAGCAATCCAAAAAAAAAAATCCCTCATCTGATTTTTAAAATAAAATCTGAAATATTGGAATAGCATATGTCCGTCACTTCCTGTGAAACTAGTGCAGATTATCACAAAAATTGCTACTAATCACTTCATGTGAAAACACTGCAGCTCTTTTTCTCCTTTTTACTAAATGAACTGCACATCCGGCATTTTTATCATTTTATTTTTGCACATCTAGTAGTTTGTGCATTGAAATGTATTCTCATACTTGTATGTGTTTTTTCGTTTTTCTCCAACATTATTTCAAAACAACAACAACAACAGAACTGCTACTGTGAGCCTGAGGGTTTGATCCTCATGGCTTTCACACAATGCAATGAATGAGCTTGTTTGTTTACAGTTGTGTGTATGTGTGTGTAGTGTAGTGTAGTGTATTTGTACTTCATTCACTGTGAAATCAATGTCATTCGCTGAAGGTGTCCTTCAGAGGGTTTTCAAGTCAACATCACATCCTTTTCATTTCCTCAGTCAACATTTCTGCTTTCATTTGTCCTGCAGCTAATTGATAAACCATCAGAATCTTCATGCGCTTTTGTAGCATTTTTCCACAACTGTAAACACATCCACTTTCCTCATTGGGCGACCTCACTTGGTTCTTTTGTTTTCAGTTTTTGCAATCCAATTACTTTCTGATGACCCTTGTGTTTTTTCATTAATTATGTATTTACCTTGAAATGACTTCTGATTATGAAAGTTAAACTTGATGGTTTGGCCCAGATAGACCACTACTGGAAAATAACATACGCATACTAGAGCTGTAATCAGGCCATACAAATTAGGCCCGATAGTTCCCCAGCCCGACAGAATTCGTCCCGAGCCTGACAGGTACATTTTGATTGACAGCTTTTTAAAAGCCCGAACTCATTTATTGCCCGATATTATTCAAATGTGCACATGCACACAGCTCACTTGCTTTTTTTCTTGAATGAGTCGTTTATGTGTTTTAACCATAGACTGTAAAATATATGGACGTAGTATCCGTGACGTCACCCATAGGTTTCTAAAGAGCGCAAAAGAAGCCACAAGTAGGCGCGGCCAACTGTCGCCATTTTGTACGGGCGTCATCACACCCTAGGCGGGATACCAAACAAGGGCAAAGAGGCGGAGAGTGAGCGGAGGTACAGACACCTGCTGGCATTTAGCTTGGAGCTGATTCAGACACACTTTACTTTGGGAGAAATTCTTAATACTTTATCACCTGTGACTCAGTTGTATTCGGACCACATGTGCTTGGCTGTATACTATATCAATAAAGTGTTTAGACTTTTAAAAACACTGCTGTAACACATTGAGCCACTAAACATTGTTCTTATGACGCTTTTCAACAGGAGGAAAAGGCAAATTACTTCCAAACACTTCAGATATGGTCTGTGTTAGTTAATGTAAGACTATTGATGAAATCCAGCATAACACTGTATGACAACGCTTCAGATGACTGTTCTAGAGCCTACAGCTAATCAATCTGACAGATTCTGCAGTGCATTACAGCTCTAAATATAAATATAAACGATAAATGATCTTAAATAAAACAAATACATGTACAGAGATGGTATATAAGTATATAACTTTACTCACATGGGAAACGGAGGCCACGTGAATGGTTTGTGAGCACAATTAAGTGCACTCAGCATGCCATGCCATCTAATAATTGTAGGAAACAAGTCCAAAAGGCAGTTGACTGTGTGAAGCCACATAAAACGACACAGAAATACGATAAATATGCCGAGTTCAGTGGCTAATCTGCAGGATTCAGCTGAGGTGACGTGACGGCGACCAACGAGACCTAGCTGTCACTCAAGTGGCCACGCCCTTAATTATGCAAACTTAATATAACTTAATATAAAGGAAACGGATGAGTTCTAAAAAAATTCACCCCCCTCACAGTTGTCATGAAGGGTAATATTAGCTGTATTAACCAAAATCTTTTTTTGTACCAGGCTGTAAACATCTTTTTTTCTGCTGTAAAGTTGGCCATTATAACAGTGGGCTCAATTGAAATTTGCTCTGTTTTGGAGCCAGGAGCGGCCAAGACTAGCGGAATTTCGGATGAATTGCAGTTTTAGTTACTTCCGTATTGGCTTCCTGAGGGAGACCGGGAGGTTGCCGCTTGGTTTTAACATCATTTATTTACAACAAACGTAGGCTATAGGCCACTTGGAAGTTGGACCAAAGAAATAAAATAAGTCCTCATTAATATCTTAACATCACAGCACTCTAAATAGGCCTATGTACACACACTTAGCCTTTAAATTGGCCAACAATCACATAAAAATAAGTCTTTCCTAAGAAATTAAACAAAAATAAATTCTAAATGATGACGGGTATTTGGCAATAACGAAAGTAAGATAAAGGCTCTGCTGGATTTGTTTCGCTACATCTCTTCACAATCTGGCATTAAGACGACGATGAAGCTGAATATTAAAAGAATAATGCCAATTTTACCATATACTCTGATGATTTTATGGTTGATTTAATATTTAGTTATGATTTAAAAATCCCTTATTCATCAAGATTAGGCTAGGTGTGTTTGTGGAGGAACATTATTGAACACACTGTAGATGGTTTTGGCACAGTTCTGCACTCGCTGAGCTGCTCTGAATACCCTTTAACTGCTGCTGCTACAGGCCGGGATGCATAGCACTGATCTGACTAATTTAGCATGTTTTGGGGAGGATAGATTGTTCATCTTCCACCAGCCAAGAGCATCCATTTCATTTTCCATAACAGGGGTTTAAATGTAAATGACCTCGTCATCCTCCCTGTCAGCTTGCTGTACATTGCTACCGTAATATGCAGTGTATGAGCGACCGCCGAAATACCTTGGCGGCAATAATGACAACTGGCCTGACCGCAGTCAAAATTCGCTCTTTTTGACTTCTCAGTCATCATTTGTTTCACTTTTGCAGGGATGGATTTTAATGTTGTAACAAATGTTTTGATTAATTTCTCTCACTAATCAAAATGCATCACATTTTCATTGTAATTGTTCATGTTTATGTCTGAAATTATATAAATTAATTAACCATTGGGTTTGGGCAAAGATCTTTACACAGCGAATACACTTCCAGCTGCAACCCAGTACTGGGAAACATCCATACACAATCATTCACACACATACACTACAGCCAGTTTATTCAATTCCCCTATGGCGCATGTGTTTAGACTGTGGGGGAAACCGGACCACCCGGAGGAAACCCATGCCAACATGGGGAGAACAGGCAAACTCCATACAGGAATGCAAACTGGGGCTCGAACCAGTGACCTTGTAAACTGGGGCTCGAACCAGTCACCTTGCTATGACGCAAACCACTGAGCCCCCGTGTCACCCCATTCATGACAATAGTACTAGTCATAGTACTTAGATGGGCAACACACACTGGTGAAGTGGATAGCACGATTGCCTCACATTAAGAAAGTTGCTAGTTTGAGCCCCAGTTCAGTCAGTTGGCATTTCTGTGAGGAGTTTGCATGTTCTCCCCATGTTGGCATGGGTTTCCTTTGGGTGCTCCGGTTTCCTTCTACAGTCTATAGGTGCCATAAATATGCTGTAGTTTATGCGTGTGAATGTAAGAGTGTATGGGTGTTTCCCAGTGTTGGATTGTGGCTGGAGGGACATCCGCTGCATAAAACATATGCTGGTTAAGTTGGTGAACCCCTGATTAGTAAAGGGACTAAGCTGAGAAGAAAAAGAATGAATGAATGAGTACTA
The DNA here is from genome assembly GCF_052040795.2 of Danio rerio. Lineage (NCBI taxonomy): Eukaryota > Metazoa > Chordata > Actinopteri > Cypriniformes > Danionidae > Danio > Danio rerio. The sequence goes on from NC_141021.1 coordinate 55,621,736, forward strand.
AGAAGTAACAAAAGTATGTTTTATCAAATGTGTTTTCACCCGTCTGATTCTGCCTTGAAGAGCAAAAGAAGCGCTTTCATAGTTTAATATATATTTTTTTTCAACTTTTGACCCCCAGTGTATTACTTTATAAAATCATAAAGATGTTTTCTCTCTGCTCGCAGCAATATGAACACTCTAGAATAACCAGAAAAAGAAGAATCAACAACAGCATTCATTTATAATACTCTCAATATAACCAAACATTTATTAAAAATGAACCAAATTAACATTGTAGCATCATTTCATCATCTTCCACTTGTTCCAAACCTTCTTTCATCTGTTGAACACAAAGGAAGATATACAGAAATATGTTGAATAAAAAACAGCCGTTGACTTCTCTGCACAAGGAGTTTGGCCAGAGGAGAAATGGTCGTGCCCAACTGAGGCTGGTTTCTCTCAAGTTTTTTTCCTTCATTATCGTCAATGGTGAAGTTTGTTCCTCACCACTGTCACCACTGGCTGGCTTGGTTTGGGACTTGTGGAGCTGCGCGTTGATGGATTTGCGCTTCAGTGTTTGGACTTTCAGCAGTGAAAATTAAACCACACTGAACTGATCTAAACTGAGGGTGCTTTCACACCTGCCTTATTTAGTTCAGTTGAATCACACTAGAGTTGGTTTTCTCTCTTGTTACGGTTTGTTTGGGCAGGTGTGAATGCAGCAATCGTACTCGAGTGCGCACCAAAAGTGGACCAAAAGAGCTTACAGAGACCTGCTTGAAGAGGTGGTCTTGGTATGCTTTCAAACGAACCCTGCAGCGGTCCGTTTGTGGTGAGAATATGATTTGAACTAAAACAGACCCAAATGCAAAAAACACTGCGCCTTTTGGACTAATCCAGCTGCCGTAGGCCGATGCACTCAGAGAGAGAGAGAGGGGGGGCGGGCATTACCTGATGGATCGTTGGTAATATTTCAGCAAGATGACCATGTCGCAGTTTAGCTAAATCCTCCTGAAGTGACATGCGATGCATTAAAACATTGTTTCCAGCCGCGGCCGTGCTTCATTCTCGAAATGTATAGTTTGTCTAAATCAGGGATGCAATCAGTCAGCGCAGTCGTCCCTCCATAGTAAAAAGCGTCATTTTGTGTCTGCCGGTTTGTTCACTTGCAGGAGTTCATTGGCATTTTCCCGCACGTGAATTCTGACCAACCGATAAGCAGTTTAGGAACTTTGTTAAACAACATTGGGCCAATGAGAGATGAGGATTTTGTCAGATGACTGCATTTTGGTTCTTTTCAGTTCTTTTCAACTGGTTCAGACCAAAGCCAGCAGTGTGGTATGAAAACAACTTAAAGACTGCAAAAACTGCAACAATGTATCATTTATTGCCCTTCAAATCAAATCAAATCACTTTTATTGTCACATCATAAGCAGCACGTGTGCTATGACAAGTGAAAAGCTTAGGTGCTGGCTCCAGACAGTACATATACAGACAGTGCAAATACAACAACAATGTAAAATTGACAGCGATTCGTACAATGAATAGGTGTCCACATAGTTGTAGGCAGTATTGTTTCAAGTATGGATTGGTTAAAGTGCAGTGCATGCTAGATATTGATGGTGTGCAGTGAGGGTATGGAAGAGTCTGTGTGTGGTGTGTTAAGTGTTTAACACACAGGTTGGTCCAGACCAAATGAAGCGAACTACAGATGTGAAAGCTCCCTGCAATTTAACTCTGAAAATTGGACTGACACTTTTTCATCTTACTAGAACTTCTATGTTAAGCTGCTTTGACACAATCTACATAGAAATAACCGTGAAATGAATTGAATACTACTTTTGGTTTCTACTATGGATGTCAATGACTGCTTTTCTCCAACGTTCTTCAGAAAATGTGTTTTTTTTTGTTCAACATGAAATCATATAAAGTTTAGAACCACTTGAGTGTGAGTAAATGGTGAGAAAATATTCATTTTTGGGTGAACTGTCCCTTTAAGCAACCAGAATAATAAAAGTTGAAGCCGGTGTCCACATTACTGCCGGTGTCCTGCATCTGAAGCCATTGTAGCTGCTGTTAATTACTATTCCTTTCACATTTCTTCACATTTCAGACACAAAGCCTCCGGTGATTTTAAAGTGAGAGCTGGCTGTAACGCACCATGAAATGAAGCTTTGGCCCTCCGTACCAACATCTACACATAATTCCAGCGTTCGCATCTCTAGAAAAAATAAAATGGTTGTGTTTTTTTTTACTCCAATCCCTCTGCTAGATCTATTGTTTCAGCTGCACTCTTTATCACTGTGTCTTTCTTCCCCCCAAACCCCAATAAAATATGAAACAGAAGTTTCCTCAGCTTCCTCTCCGCATGCGCTCTTTCCGCTACAAATCTCTTTTTTATTATCGCCGGCGCTCCACCCAAAGCACATTCTGATAAAGCGACATTACAATTCGAGTCGGAGCTTTTGAACAAAACAAGATGGTAGATATGATGCCTTTTTTTTTTTAAGTGGCTCCACAACTTCGGCAGACAGTCTTCTCAGACTTTTAACAGCTGCAGCTCGGCATGAAGGAATAACAATTTCTTTTCAGCTATTTTCCTTAGATAAGCTTTGTTTGACAATGAGAACGAGCGCAGAATGGATGATTGCGGAGGCCTCGGAGAGATGCCTGCCGAGGAAATTGTGAAAAAACCTGCGCTTATTAGCCAATTGTCCTGTTAAACCACTCAAGTAATGATACGCTGTATAAAATGTCACTTACTTAAATTTTAAAGTTGAACCAATTTTACTTTACAAGACATTTTAGCTTGCATCAAATAAGCTGATTTTAAAATCAAAAACTTTGTTAAACTTAAAAAAATAACTTGAAACCTGATAAACTTTCAAATTAAGTTAAAATAAAATAAAAACATCATCTGAAACCTGATAAACTCTCTAAAATAAGTTAAAGTAATGTAAAAACATCATCTGAAACCTGATTAACTCTCTAAAATAATTCAAAGTAACATAAAAACATCATCTGAAACCTGATAAACTCTCTAAAATAAGTTAAAGTACCATAAAAACATCATGTGAAAGTCAAGTAAAAACAATCTGAAACCTGATGAACTTTCTAAATTAAGGTAAAGTAACGTAAAAACATAAGTTGTCATGACTTTTTATTTTATTTTTCTTATAGTCAGTTAAATGTCTGTGGAAAGAGCAGTATCAGCAGATACTAAGCAGACAGTCTACTAATACTCAAATGAACCATCAAAATAAAGTGCCACCAAAAACATGTTCTGTGTGAACAACACCTTATTCTGTGGTGTTTCTAGACAAATACAAGCCCATATATACATGTCAGACATCAGACAGCAAATGCTATGCTTACCCCATTGTTGATTTTGCTTTATTTAATTAAGATTAGAAATGTTTGCATTTTTAATTATGTTTAGGATGCAGTCGGGTGAACAAAAGCGTGTGAAATTGACACTGCGTATAATTAGACTTTAAGTTTTGTGTTAGTAATATTTTCTGCTCACCAAGCCTGTATTCGTACAGTATGATTGACGATGCTGAAATGTTTTTGCCATTAAAACAGCTATTTTCTTTTGTAATAAATGTCTTTTATTCCTCATGCAATCTTCTCAGATCTAATAACTTGACCTGGTGTTTAAATACATATCATTATCCGGTTTGAAATAGCTGCGCTTCCCCATCATTTCTGGAAACTGGAATATATTTTCAGGTTTTCTGATGAATTAAAAGTTCAAAAGAGCAGCATTTATTTATTATAAAAATCTCTGTTACCATTATAAATGTCTCTATTGTCACTTTTGATCATTTTAATACTTTCTTGATGAATATAAATATTAATTAAAAATATTAATAAAGAAATAACCTGCAATTATGCACATTAAAAGCAATTACTCTGAACAAGACTAATCTCTTTAGAAAAGCATTCATTATTTTGTGCTTGGTGATGCTTTTTCGCACAAAACAGGCACAACTTGGCTTTTAGAAAGCATTTTGGATTATTTAAAACACATTTGAACCTGCTCTTATCTTGAACAAAGTTGAGTACTAATCTCCCTTTTCACTCGCTCCTTTCCTTTTCTCCAGCTCTTGTCACCTTTGCCTTCTTTTGGAGATGCTAATCACATTGCTGAAATTATTATTAAAGTATCACAGAGGCTTTGAATTTACATGAAAATTAATCATTGTTCCCTTTGGAAAGTCCCTCCACAATTAAAGATTCCTGAGCCTTTATTAACGAGACTTGGCTCTGTTAGTCTGCAAGGAGAGATAAGAGCCCGTTACCAATGTAAAGCTGGTGAAGAGGCAGCCCTCATACAGTATGACAACATGAAAAACACCAGCCATCACTCCAGCACACCGCAGCCATGTTTCCATCCACCTATTTTTTGTTGGACAAAAATATTCTTAATAGAAGCAAGATAGAGCTGCACGATGGCTCAGTGGTTAGCACTGTCGCCTGACAGCACAAAGGCCTCTGGTTCAAGTCCCAGCTGGGCCAGTTGGCATTTCTGTGTGGAGTTTGTATGTTCTCCCTGTGTTATCGTGGGTTTTCTCCGGGTGCTCCGGTTTCCCCCACAGTCCAAACACTTGCGCTGTAGGGGAATTGAATAAACTAAATTGGAATTATGAGTGTGTGTGTGTGCGCGCGCGTGTGTGTGTGTGTGTGTGTGTGTGTGTGTGTGTGTGTGTGTGTGTGTGTGTCTGTGTGTGTGTAAGAGAGAGAGAGAGAGAGAAAATGAGTGTGTATGGGTGTTTACCGGTAATGGGTTGTGGCTGGAAGGGCAAAGGGCAATAAAAACATGCACACAACTGAGGACAAACTTTTTATCCAATAAGAAAAATGTGCAGAAACTATGATGAAAACACATTTACAGAATAAATTCCAGCAATGTGCATCAAATAAGCCAAAAATGGGTTAAATGGGACTGCATTGATTAGCCGGCAGCTAGCTTTCTGCACTTCTCACATGGTCGCCCTCTGAAGCTATGCAGGGCTGTACCTGGATGGGAGAACACATGGGAAACCTAAGCTGCTGCCGGACGTGGTGTTAGTGGGGCCAGCAGGGGGCGCTCAAACCTGCGGTCTATGTGAGTCCAGAATTCAGCCAATTGGCCGGTTGCCCAGTCAATCATTCAGTCAGTTAGACAGTCGGCCGTTCAACAGGGCTGGCGTGAACGGCACTCGCGGGAGACATTTAAGATACAAAAAAGTGCACACAGCGGCCTCTCGTGGATTCGCGAAAACAAAAACTGCAAAAAGTATTCAGAAACATCCACGGGACTAAGTTTTTAGAATGAGCCTGGGTTGGTAAAGTTACTTAAGTGTCTAGAAAAGCGCTAATTAAGGAATTATAATAATAATAATAATAATAATAATAATTATTATTATTATTATTATTATTATTATTGTTATTAATGGTCAAACCACCAGAGCAAAAATATTGTGAAACATCTGAAATGTTGTTTTTGGTCTTTTTGAAAACCCTCAGCCAAAGTCTGTCTTCACAGTGGTTCAGTATTAGTATTATATTATTAGTATTACTTTCTTTTGGTAATCTTCAATGATTGTCTGATCATTTGCTTCTGCATTTGAAGTGACAGTCCATTTGCTGATGTCGACCCAAGGGTTTCCATACACTCTCTTACCGTTAGTTTGCTATGAAGGAATGATATGCGAAATGTAAGCCCTACTAAATTTTCCATTTCAGTTGAAAGTACATCAACGTACTGAAATAATCTCGTTCACACAGACTTTAATGTTTTATGTGATATTTTAGTTTTGCTTGCGCATCTTTGAATGCAAACATATGAGTCGAGCAAAAAAAAAAAAAAGTGTTCCGCATGGGATATTGTCACAGCCAGACCAGGTTCTCCCCTCACTCAGTCACCACCATCATCATGATCACAGTCACCTGAGTATTAATCAGTCACACACCTGCACATCATTTCCTATCATCACTCCAGCACCATAAAGTCCCTCACCATCCGTCACTCACTGTTCAGTCTCGTTGCTAACTAGAAGGACTGCACTCTCCTCACGGTAGATTTCTACTCTATTTACCTGTCTCGGTTTCCTATGATCTCCAGTGTCTGCATCTCACCCTCCTAATGTGGTTTCTCATGGTCCCTCCTCTGGTTGTTGTCGATTCCCAGAGTTTGTCTATCTGTGTGTCTGGCTTCCATCCTACAAAGCATCTCCATTGAGTTCTGTCCACACCCTGCCATCCTATTCGATAAACTGTGATCATACGTCCATCTCTGGTTCCCGTCTTTATCTATGACACAAATAAAGTGGACACCAATGCATAAATGCTGTCAATGAGATCAATGAGTGAATTTGGTTGCAGAAATAGCCCGTGGTTCAGTTTGAAAGTTTTAGAAATTCAGAAACAAAGAGTTTTTTGACTTTTAGTCCATATTTCTTGACTTCTGAGAAAACATATCACATTCCCAGTTCAAAACTTCCTCCATGGTAAAAAATAAAAATAAAGCAGTAGAAAACACACAGCTAAACAGCTCGTTTTGTACTTACTGGATGTCAGAAATGCTTGTAAAGTTGAGGTAAAGCTTATTTTTTTAACAATATCCCTCATCGGTTGAGTCAAGTCTTAGTATTTTGAAGAGTATATATTGGAGAGCACCGGGTGTTTGATGAATTGATCTGAGCGCAGTGCAGGTTTTAGACAGCAGATTTGTTGTTGTTGTTATTGATGGATAAAGCAAGCTGCATCAGACCCGACAGTGAACCTGCAGATCACAAGTTACTGCCGCAAAGTGCTCATTTCACATGTTTTCACAGAAGCCTTAAAGTCACAGTGGGAAAAAAATGTTCAGCCAGAGTGTCAAATGCTTTTGAAAATCTAAAATATGCCATTAATTCAGCCGTTCTTGCTTCCATTGATGTTTAAAATGCTCGACATCTGAAATGGTGCTGCAGAACATGATCGTCAGGTTTTGATCATGTCTGCTCCAGCTGTCATTATGAAAAATTTGCATTTCCAATGCAAAGTAGAGGTTCGCTATAGGGCTCTCGGGCTTTTGAATGTTGTATGTTGAGAGGAAACAGTAGGCTAATAAGTTGATGAGTAAAGCTTGATGACAAACTTTGATGTTGGCTTGTCAAAACCTCGTCTGAAAGTTTAAAGTAACCTTTTGTAGCTTTGAAAAGTTGAAAAGCTTCACTCAGAGAAGTTGAAAGAAAAGTCGTTCAACACATTGCTATTATGTTTTAGCATATTGCTAGCATGTTAAATATGTTACCTGCTTTTTAAATGTATTTTAATGTATTTCTAACAAGTTTATTACATTATTTGCATTATTATAGCATAGCATGTTGTTTTAATACATTGTTTAACTATTACAGTGTTTAAGCGTGTTTTTTCTATCACATTACTAGTATTTTGTTAGACTTTACTTGCACGTTTCTAGAGAATTTTAGCATGTTGCTTTTATAACAGTGCTAGCTTTAATTTGCTAGCATGTTTTAGCTTCTTTCTAATGTATTTGGTCATGTTTAGCATGTTGCTTGCATGTAACTAACAGTTTTACCACATCACTGGTGTACCTAATCTCATTTGGCATTTGATCACCTTTTAACACATCGTTCTACACATTGTGGTAACATGCTGCTAATATGGATTAACATGCTAGATGTTTTAGTAGACATTGGAAATGTGGCTAATATGTTTTAGCCTGTAACACGTTTCCAGTATATATTTCTTATTGGTTTTCTTCAATACAAGCTCATTCTGAAAACGTTCCCCGTATACATTTCTGGAGTTCGCAGGCTATGTTACCAGAGCTACGTATGGCTGCATTTCGTCATTAAAATGAATGCTATGGGGGTGGTATGACTTCACCGACGGCTTCTGATTATTTTCTGCGCTACCAGCTGACAGCATATCTCCGTGTGGACAGCTTTCCCGATGTTACCAGTTTCCCCAGTGGCACGCCATGTACGTCAGCAGACTTGAGATGAGTTGTCTGCAATGACGGGGTTCCAATACAGGGAAGGGCAGTTCCATAAAGCATGAAAAACAAAAGGCAAAAAATAAAATAAACAAGTAAATAACAGGGTGAGAACGTGGTAAGATCTGAAAACGTGGTAAAAATCAGACAAGGGCTTTTGTTTATCTGGATTGATTTTGAAAACACCATCTGATTGGTTTAGGGAAGGAGGTGGGCGGGGGTATCGGTCGACCAGTCAGTCAGTTGACAGCAGCCTCTGGTGGATTTACATGAGAACAGCAGGCATGAATGGTACTTGCGAAAGAAATTTGAGATCTAAAAAAATGTACACAGTGCCCTCTGGTGGATTTGCAGATACAAAAACTGCAAAAAAAAAACACACCTCCTGGGATGTATTTTGTGATCTCCAGAAATGTATAAAGGGGTATATATTCATAATGAGCCTGGATTGGTTCGAATGCTCTGTATGAGTTATTGTGTAAAAGTTTTCACCCCCCTCACAGCAAGCTTAAATTGGGTGGGTTTGGATGTCTGATAGGGGAATTCAGCAAGTCATTCCAACGTAACAATGATTGATTTGTGTTTGTATGTACTGTAGGATACAGGAGCTGAAGGATCTGGGAGAGCTTTCACCACACTGGCACAACCTGCGGAAAGACGTGATCTCTCGCTACGAACAGATCATCAAGGAGTACCAGGACACGCTGGTGGAGCTGGAGAAACTCACAGGTAAAGACCACGGATTGAGTGAACCACACACAGTCGCAATTTTCAGCTTTTCTCATTTTACATGCATGAGAATTTTCCCAGAGCAAACAGTTTTTGCAATTTGCATGCCACATCACACAATTGATCAGCAGTGCTGGTTGTAAAAGTGTTTTTTTTATATATCCAGCCACGTTCATGCAGAATTTCTTAGTTCATCAATTTTTTATAAACAGCTCACAGTTTGCTGTCACATTCAATGCGACGTTAAACTTGCATGACTGCACATGCTACAGAGGAACAAGCAAGCGCAGAGGGCTTTTATAACTGCCTTCTATTGCATTAGGACGTATAAAGCTTGTTTACAGTAAACACATATGTGTCACTTTCAATAAGATGATGTGCTTTAGTGAACCACGCATTGTTTTCTCCAGCAATGCAACCATTTCAACTCACTTTAAATGAACTAAAATGTTGTCATGTTAGTCGCTAGCATGTGTCCAGCATATCCATATACCTCCTTTTGTTGTTTTAGTATGTTGCAAGCACAATTTAACACATAGTTAGCATGTTATTAGCATGGCCGACTGAATAGCATGTTTAACATTGTTGGCCTTGGCGTGTTTAGCACATTAAAATCAGGTTCAATACATAACAATCTGGCTTACTTTGTATGGACTAAATAAGCCAGCAAGAAGCTAGCATGTGATTAGCAAGTTTAGCAAATCATAAGCCTGTGATTGGGATGTTTATCACATTACCGGCATGTTCAGCACACATTGATTTCAGGTTTAACACATTGTTAGCCTAGCATGTTTTAGCACATTAATAGCATGTTTAATGCATCCAACTGGTTTTGAGTGGACTAAACAGCTAGCAAGCAACTAGCATGTGGCTAGCAAGTGACTAGCAAACACATTGTTAGCTTGTGACTAGGATGTTTATCACATTACCGGTTTAGCACACAATGGTTTTATGTTTTAACATATTGTTAGGCTAGCATGTTTTAGCATGTTAATAATGCATACCAATTCAACTAATTTTGAATGGACTAAAATGCTAATATTAAACTAGCATTTTTACCTAATTACTAGCCTGTGATTAGGATATTTATCAGATTACCAGCATGTTTAGCACACATTGATTTAATGTTTAACACAATGTTAGCCTAGCATGTTTTAGCACATTAATAGCATGTTCAATGCATACCAATCCAACTAATTCTGAACAGACTAAAAAAGCTAGCAAGTAGCTAACTTGTGACTAGCATGTTTAACATATTAATAGCCTGTGACTAACATGTTTAACATATTATCGACTTGTTTAGCACACACTGATTTCATGTTAAACACATTCATAGCATGTTTAATGCATATCTACCAACTTTTTTCAAACAGACTAAAAAAAACATGAAATTAGCATGTTTAGCTAATTATTAGCCAGTGACTAGGATGTTTATCACATTGCCAGCATGCTTAGCACACATTTCATGTTTAATACATTGTTAGCCTTGCATGTAAAATGCTAACATGGAACTAGCATGTTAGCTAATTACTTGTAGGTAACTAGGATCACTTTGCCAGCATGTTTAGCACACATTGACTTAGCACATTGTTAGCCTAGCATTTTTAGCGTACAAATAGCATGTTTAAAACATCCAACTGATTTTGAATGGACTGAAATGTTAGCAAGAAAGTAGCATGTGACAAGTATATTTAGCACATTACTAGCTTATAACTAGCATGTTAAGCACACACTGATTTTATGTTTATATCTATAGCATGTTTAGTGGTGGTCAGTCCAACTAATTTCAAATGGACTAAAAAGCTAACATAAAACTAGCATGTTTAGCTAATTACTAGCCTGCGACTGGAATGTTTATCACATTACTGGCTTCTTCAGCTCACATTGATTTAATGTTTAACATCTTGTCACCCTAGCATATTTTAGCACAAAAATACAATGTTGAAACTACCATGTTTAGCTAATTACTAGCCTGTGACTGTTTATCACTTTACCAGGACACACTGATTATTCTAAAAAACATGTTATACCAATTTTTGTTAAGTTTATCATGACTTATGTCTAGCATATTCTAACATGTTGCTAGCATGCTTCTTAGTTGTTCTGGCACGTTGTTCAAATGTTTTAGCACATTGCTAGCATGTTACCAGAACAATGACAACATGCCTAGCATAGTTATTCTCATTGCTAATATGTTACTAGCATGTTTTAGGATGTTGACAGCCTTCTGAATTGACCAAAAATTGGAGGAAAAAGGCTGGTTTTATACTCCTGTTCATACACACACACACACACACACACACACACACACACGCACATAAGCCAAAATGACAAATAATACACTGCTGCAGTGCATTTTATAATAGCGATTGCCATATAAATGTTATATGCCTCCACTGCTTGACACATTGTCTTCTAGTATATCCCATCATCCTGCCCAGCTCTAGCCTGAAAACATGATCCATATCATTGGAGAAAGGATAAAACGGACCACAAAATGCCAGTATTTGTCAGTCGTGGCGCCTCACACCAACCCAAAATAGTCATTGATGATCTTGCCCTTCTAATCAGCCGAAACACTGGTCTTCCAGATCGATGGAGGCATTACACAGGCTAATATTCAGCCCTGCAAGAGTGCAGGCTTGTGTTTGTCTGTTGACGTGTGTCCCCCTGAAGGAGCAGGTTGAGATCTGGGCTGATTCTGCCTCTCGACAGGAGCTAGCAAGTGCTCAGCTGCTGCATCGGCCTGTAATCTTGTTTGCCGTGTTACAGACGCCCTGCTCCCTCTCAGACATTCCCATCTGGCCTTTCCCTTGATACCATGGATATACACAACTATGTGTTTTGAAAATCAGACCAGTCCTTCTGGAAACCCAACGAGACAAGTGCTTTTTTGTTTGCTCAGTATTTCTTTCGATACCATAGATTGTGTTGATTGGAATATTCAAGTTGGTAAAATTGCAAACTAGCATTCACAGGACATTGCAAAGAGGTTTTTCTGACAAACTAATAAGAGTTAATGATTATGCACAATCTTCTCTAATTATTACTTTTGGGTTGCATTTAAATAAACATAAAATACCCTTCCCAGAACACCTCAGGAGTCAGAAATTGTTCTGTGGGAATGCAAGAGCCAGTCATGCTTTTGTACTATTTTTACCTTGAAATAGAGCTTTGGGAAAATAATGAAGAAGCCTCTTCAAAGTTACTATCAGTTTTCAGGATTTGCTATTAATAAGGTTGTTTTGAGTGAAAGTTTGATTTGTGTTTAATTTTTTTCTGATAACTAATTTGGTGTTATTCTGGTGTGTATTATACATACAGTCACCGGCCACTTTATTAGGTACACCTTACTAGTAACATGTTGGACCCACTCTTGCTTTCAGACCTACCCTAATCCTTTGTGTCATAGATTCAAGAAGGTACTGAAATTATTCCTCAGAGATGTTGGTCCATATTGACATGATTGCATCACGTAGTTGCTGCAGATTTGTCAGCTGCAGATCCATGATGCGAATCTCCCATTCCACCACATTACAAAGATGCTCTACTGGATTGAGTTCTGGTGACTGTAGAGGCCATTTGAGTTCAGTGAACTCATTGTCATGTTCAAGAAACCAGATTATTGGCGCTTTATAACATGGCGTGTTATCCTGCTGGAAGAGGCAATCAGAAGATGTGTACTCTGTGGTCATAAAGGGATGGACATGGTTAGCAACAATAATCAGGTAGGCTGTGGTGTTGACACGATGGTGTTGACGTTGATACTTAAGTGTGGCAAGAAAATATCCCCCAGACCATAACACCACCATCAGCTTGAAACGTTGACACAAGGAAGGATGGATCCATGCTTTCATGTTGTTGACGCCAAATTCTGACTCTACCATCTGAATGTGGCTGCAGAAATTGAGACTCATCAGACCAGGCAACGTTTCTCCAATCTTCTATTGTCCAGTTTTGGTGAGCCTGTGTGAATTGTAGCCTCTGTTTCCTGTTCTTAGCTGACAGGAGTGGCACCCGGTGTGGTCTTCTGCTGCTGTAGCCCATCTGCCTCAAGGTTGGACATGTTGTGCGTTCAGAGATGCTCTTCTGCAGACCTCGGTTGAGTTACCGTCGACATTCTATCAGCTAGAACCAGTCTGGCCAATCTCCTCTGACCTCTGGCATCAACAAGGCATTTGCGCCCACAGAACTGCCGCTCACTAGACATTTTCTCTTTTTCGGACCATTCTCTGTAAACCCTAGAGATGGTTGTGCATAAAAATCCCAGAAGATCAGTAGTTTCTGAAATACTCAGACCAGCCCGTCTGGCACCAACAACAACACCACGTTCAAAGTCACTTAAATCATCTTTCTTCCCCATTCTGATGCTCGGTTTGAACTGCAGCAGATCGTCCTTACCATGTCTACATGCCTAAATGAGTTGCTGCGTGTGCGATGGGATTGGCTGATGAGAAATCTGCGTTAATGAGTAGTTAGACAGGTGTACCTAATAAAGTGGCCGGTGAGTGTATGTGTGTGAAATAAGCAGATAGACAAATGTGCAATATATGTATATAAGCATATTTTGCTCTAATATCAAGTCTAAAGTCATGTAAAATTGGCCTATTGTCAATATAATCATTCTTATGCATCCGAGTATTTACTTATGTGGGAAGCTGCTGTGTAATAAGCCCGATAATATACATCCAGCTTGTAGTTATCGCAGAATAAATGCCCCCCTCCAGGGTGATAGAGGACCCCTCTGCTCCGTGTTTGCATTTATTCTGCTGTAACAACAGGCTGGATGTGCATTATTTATATGCAAATATGTACAAGATAATCTCAGGGTTCGTTGTTTTTCAGTGCATATAGAGGATGTGCTATGCTGACAGTACAATTAGCATGCCAAAACCTCTGCAGCTGAAGTGATAAAGCATAAAAACAGAACTTCAGAAAAAGAAGAACTAGTCAGTGTTAGTGATAGACTAGTTGGCTTTGGTTATCATCGACTGGAGCTGTGTATGTTCCTGCTGTCCTGAGGGATGTTGTCATAATCCGCTCACCGCAGTGCCACTGCAGAGTATTAATTATTGATATCTAATGTTATCAGTTATAACAGGGTTGGCAACTTGTGGCTTGAGAGCGTGTTTGGTTTCCAGCAGATCCGTCCTCACGTCGCCCTCTTCACCTCAGGCTGGGTACTGCAGGCGTTAATATGAAGAAACAACCTCTGTGGTGTTTTGTTTTTTCCCCTTTGCTTTAATTCATTTTTAATTAGACAAGGCTGACTCGGGGTACTTGAGAGTGTGTTAACTAATGAATTAATCATTTTGTGTTAGCATTGTTTGCAGCCGGTGGAATTAGAGGCACTGGGAGCTAATCCTGTTGTTTGTCAGTCCTCCAGCGGGACTGTGCGGCCCGCGGTGGAGAAACCCACAAACTCACACCGCAGACACAGACAAATCCAAGCAGAGACTCTACTGAGCCTCCCAATACATAAAGGGGAATCAAAATAATTAGTTTGGAGGCTTTCTGGAAAATTCACTCATCATTTTGCTCTTTTACCTCAAGTCACAACAGACTATATAAAGCTGTTTGTTTTATTATTTTAAAAAGAACATCATTTGGATAGTTGATAAAAGTTTTAAATGAGTTTTTTAGGCATTTTTATACAGTTGAAATCAATTATTTGTCCATCTGTAATTTTTTAAATCACAAATATTTCTTAAATTAAGCTTAATGGATTCAGGAAACTTTCACAGTATTTCCTAAAATATTTATTCTTCTGGAAAAAGTCTTATTTCTTTTATTTCGACTAGAATAAAAGCTGTTTTTAATTTTTAAAACCATTTTAAGGTCAATATTATTAGCCCCCTTAGGAAATATATATTTTTTTGATTGTCTACAGAACAAACCATCGTTATACAATAACTTGCCTAATTCTTGCCCGTCTTCGAGTTCTTCTGATCCGCTACTTGATCCATTGCTTTGAAACTGACATCGATGAGTGGCGCAGTGTGTAAAATTTTAAATTCTTATTAACTTGACATGGAATATTAAAAACAAAACACTCAATAATTGTGGAAAAATAAAAAAAATTGTGGAAAAGAAGCAAGTTGGAGTGAAAAATTTGAATGTTTTATAAATATACACTATTGGGGTTGTATTTTTATTAAGGATGGATTAAATTAACCAAAAGTTAAAGTAAATTATAAATATACAGATACAGATTTTATTCTGTAACACACAGAATTTTTTTTTGGAAAAATAAATGACTATGAATAAAATGAACAATAATAATGTGTAGTTGATAATAATAATAATAATAGTAATAATAATAATAGCAGTATGCTATTAATAGTTATACTTCAAAACTTTTTTCTAATTCAACATCTGAATCACACCTTAGACTGTTTTCAATAATAATTAAATGAATACTATCACTAATAATAATAATAATAGTTTATACTAATATTAGTTTAATAATAGTTAGACTAATAATAGATTCTTAATTTCAAAACCCACCCAATGTTTTTATTCTAGTTCACACAGACACCTTAGACTGTTTTCAATAATAATAATAATCATATGAATACTATGAATAATAATAATATGAATTATAATAATAATAGGGCATCACGGTAGTGCAGTGGGTAGCACGATGGCCTCACAGCAAGAAGGTCACTGATTCGAGCCTCAGCTTGGTCAGTTGGCATTTCTATGTGGAGTTTGCATGTTCTCCCCTTGTTCACGTAGGTTTTCAAGTCCAAAGACTTACGGTACATGTGCATTAGGTAAGCTAAAAATTGGCCGTAGTGTATGTGTGTAAATGAATGTGTATGGGTGTTTCCCAGTGATGGGTTGCAGCTGTAAGGGCATCCTCTGCGTAAAAAAACATATGCTTGATAAGTTGCCGGTTCATTCTGCTGTGGCGACCCTAGATTAATGAAGAGATTAGGTCGAAAATAAAATAAATAATAATAATAATAATAATAGTAATAGGCTAATAATAGTTTCTTAATTTCAACCCCTCCCCAAAATTGTTCTTCTATGCATGGCGTCTGCTTTTGTAACTCGTTTAAAAGTGTATGGGTTTTGTGGCGAGTAAATTAAGACCAAATTGTTTTGTTTTGGAGATGCTGTTTGTACCCCGTCGGCTTTAGCTGCCTCACGTAAACTTAAAAACAGCTTATTAAGCCTCAGACACTGGTTTGTTTGTGAAACCACCGACCGTCTGCTCAGCTCAAGCCTCCAGGCCGCAGACGCCACAGCTTTACTCCTGCTGGTGCCGCTTTGATGAGAGGAAAACCCTAAAAACACTCCACACAGGAGACCAGTAGTGAGGCAGGAGAACATCTGAATCACACTGACGCCTTAGACTGACAGACATGAAACTGAAACAAGCACAGATATAAAAGTACCAGCAGTCAGGTCTAGAAGTAGAATCTCTATTCAGCTTCTCCCGAGGGAAGGCTGAGGATGTTAGCTGATTGTTGAACCCATCTCTTTATATTAATCCAAATAAATATCTGTGTATTTTTTTCTAACATTGTTATTTTATTTAAATTACAAAACAGTAAAGAACTGAGCATTTCCACCTTTAATTACTATAGGTCAAAATGACTGCATGCATGTCTGCTACGTTTCGCTGTGACTTTAAATATGAGGGCATTTTTTTGCCTAGCAACTTCCTGCTAACATAAATAAAACTTTTTGATAGCAAAAACATGTATTTAGTTCAGTAATAATTCAAATCAGCATATTCTGTGCCGCAAAAAATAGCTCCTGTATTGAAAGTCAAAATGAAAGTGAGGCCCAGACCTTTGCATGTTCTAGTATCTTAACAACATATTTATAGGCTGTATTACCAAAAAAGATAATATTTTTAGGGTAATGGTGTCATTAAATATGATGTCAGACATTCAAAGCGTAATTTTAAAGTCTTAATAATATAAATATGATGTGACAGTATGACGTCTTATATGAGAACCGTCAAAATGACCAGCAGGGCTTTACATTAACACCCGCCAACCCGCCAAATGCGTTAGATTTCAGCAGTGGCGGGTAAGACAGACACTACTACTAGCCACTTTGGCTGAATGAAAATAATTTTTCCAGATAATAATTCTTAAAAGCAGGGTTTAACATTAAGGATGGTCCAATATGCATGCCAAGGCGATCTTAGATTTGAGAAGCACACGACTGACAAAAATATTTGCGTTTGCAACTTCGCGCAAGCAAAGCAGGTGAATACCGAATGAGAGGATAATCACTAGCGCTAACAGCTGAGATGATGCGCGCGCGACTTTATTCCTTTCAAGAAGCAACTGTGTCTAGAAACACAACTGATGCGATCGGTTCTCTTTCAAATAGACTAGCCAGTTGCTTTCACTTTAACTATTATTTGAACAGATTATTTATGGGTCTAATGGTAACCGTAAGTGTGATCATCCTTTCATTATCACATGGTATGTTTTTTACCTGCTTTCTTTAGTGTTAATATGGTTTAATTATTATTTTTTACAATAACATTTGTGTAGTTAACTGGTGATCTTGGACCTTTAGCTAGCACAGACTACTGTGCATATGTTTTGTTAAATAAAACGTATAGTAAACAGCTATATTTTGCTTGTTTTGACACATTTAAAACGTATGGCTGAGAAATAATTATTTGTTTGTTCGGTGTGGTCAGAGATACATTTGGTAAATCCTTCATTTTGAGCTCTGAAAATGATGTGAAATAAAAAATAATTAAAATACTACGAAACCATTTGCTCATGATTATTGAGCAAGCTCATACACGACACAGAAAAAGTGAAATGAAGGCATGTGGAGATAACGCAAAATCTAAATCAAGTCATTTTTACACGTCAAAGTCATATTTATGTGGATAAAATATATTTTCCCAACAAGAAAAGTGTGGCTAGTGAAAATGGCAAGTGGCTAGTAATGTTGGGAAAACTACTAGCCACAGTGGCTGGGGATCAAAAAAGTTAATGTCAAGCCCTGATGACCAGTATGGAAATTCTAATATTCACAGAACTTTAGTTCCTCTGTTATTATAGTCTACTTTCGTGTCCGTGATAACGCTGAACAAAGTGAGGGCATCGATGACCATTCTGCCCAATCACAGACGTTTCTGTTGAGCTCCTGAGCACACAGCCATTTAGCTCATGCTGATACGCTCTCTCATTGGCTGCAGCTGGTCACTACATCTGTCAGCCGACTGCTCTGGAATATTCAGCATGCTAGATATTGGACTTCCATCTGTAAGGTGTCAGTGACGCTTTATAATGCCTCTTTCATGCGTTGTTCAGTAGTTCACACATAAAGACTGCCGAGCGCCGAGCACTCGCAGATTTCTCCCAATCACAGCCCGATCTGTCGGCGAGCTCGTTAACTTCCAAATCGGACTCAAATAAGGCTTAAAATCCTGTAGTGTGAACTAGGCTTAACGAAAGAGCCTGCGTTTAAATGATCTTACGTCTCTTTTTTACAATTTAACAATCAAAGTCTATTCAACTGATTATATTTTAATTCCATTACAACATCGAGGCTGTAAATTTAAAATAGTCACATAAAGCTTTCACCATTTGCTGAAAACCACTAGCTGTTTATAATAGATCAAATTGATGATAATAAACATTCTAACAATACTGTCCTCAAACTTTGCTTGTGAGAGTTGCCAACAGTGTTTTAGTCACTGCGTCCAGCACTAAAGCAAGTGGACGGATGGTCAGTTTTTCCTCAGGGTTTCCCTCGGCATCACCTGTCCCGTACAGATGGTGTGTGTGATGGGTGTAATTCCTCCGTCATGCGCGGCTGCTTGGCCTCTATTAGCCCACGTCTCAGGAGAAACACATCTGTGTGACGGACAGATCCAGCCGCAGTGAAGGAGGAAGAATAATGCTAAACCAGCCGTATAAGTGCTCGGTGCATGAATGTCACTTAAAGAGCTCTTATTATGGCCTTCGTACAAGACGTAATTCAAGTCTCAAGTGCCTCAGGAATATGTGTGTGTGAAGTTTCAGCTCAAAATAAGCCACAGATCATGTGTTAAATCATGCTATATTGGATGGAGGCAGTGTAGTGTACTAAAATTAAAGTCCTAAAGTATTGTTTTCTTCTGCAGAAAGTTTTATTTGCTTTATTTTTTTCTAGAATAAAACTAGTTTTTAGTAATAATAATAATAAAAAAGAAATGTAAAGGTCAATATTATTAGCCCCCTTTCAGAGGGGTGGTTCAGAATGTAATTTTAGGGCTTGGTTGTGTTTATAAGATGCAACGCAATGTGTGTTCATGTTTCAATTGAAGAAAATCACATTCATTTTTCATTATATCTTACTTTGATTATACACAGCTACTCAGCTAACATGGAAACGACTGTCATATTTCCTATTTTCTCTGAAAGACCCGCCCTTAAGAGGCTCTGATTGGTCAGCTAACATAATGTGCTGTGATTCGCAGCTCCACTGTGATTCGAAGCTCCTCTGTTATAACATTACAGCGCCTCTGGTCACGCCCCTTCACTGCACGGAGTGTATGTGTGTAACCTGAAGGGTTTATGACATCATTAACCCGGATGCATTTTTTTGTAGTCCCCAAACTTTGTTCGCTGCAGGCTTTGCCAAGCTAACTCTGTAAAAGCCAATGTCTCCCTTTGCATTGAACTTTGAGCGTCTTACATTTAGAGATGTTGTTCACACAGCTACATTACACATCAACTAAAGTTTAAATCATGACATCGTAGTGGACCTCCCCTTTAAAGTGTTCATTTAATTAGTGCTGGTGCAATGCTGCTGCATAATGAAGAAACATCTTTGGTGTTAATAAACAAAATAAATCAAGGTTTTGTTTATTTGTGTGTGTGAAAGATATGGCATTGTGTTAAATATCGGCTAAAAGCCTACAAATATCCTGCGGAGTGAAATTGCTGACTTTCAAAGTCATCCCTCACACTGCAGCACAGTTAAAGGGAAGTATTTTGAGGGAGAAAACAAAGTGATGCATCTCCAAAACTTCCTTAGGAAACAGAAAGGTTTATGTTCATTTGTCAGCTACGTAAACACAATAGCACTTAGCATTTTAGGGATTTCCATAAGAAAGCCTGCAGTCTCATTATTTCTGTCCTGTCGGACTGCTTTTCTCCCAAACGCAGCAGCACATAATAATGAGAGTTCAGAGAGATACCTCAGGAGCCTGTGCTCAGTCCTGTTACTGCATTATCATTCAGTAACATTTTTTTAAATAGTTAGAATTTATATATATATATATATATATATATATATATATATATATATATATATATATATATATATATATATATATATATATATATTATTTTTTTTATTTTATTATTTTTTTTTTTTGGGGTAAAATTGTAGTAATTTTGTTGTATTTTTCTGTCATTTTTAAAATATTATTTAGATTTTTTTGGAGCTGAAATTGAATATATAAAAATATCTGCCAACGCTTTACTACTAATTAGCTGCTTATTAATAGTTAGTAAAGTAGTATTTGGATTTAGGTTTGGGATAAGGGATGTAAAACATGATAATATTTTTGTAAGTGCTAATATACAGTTCATATCTTAATAATAGGCAATTAATAAATAAATGTGATATCCAAGTCTTAAAATAGTAAAGCAATTAAAACAGTTATTATGCTCCTCCTTTATTGTTTTTGCATATAATGTTTATATACATGTGTTTTCTGTACTAAAAGGGCATTTAATAACATTTGTTAACCAAAATTGAAAATATATTTATAATATATTTGTATCTAAATCGATAATTATTTACCCTATCTTCCTTTTTTGTTCATTTTCCTTTTATTTATCTTTTTCTTGTTTAATCCTTCTTGTTAAGAAATGTGAAGTGCTTTTATTGTAAAATAAAACTGTACATGCTGGTTCTTATTAATAAAGCAAAAAAAAAAATGTCAATAAAATAAATACAGGTATAACGCCAGTAGGAATTGTTATTAAAATTAAAGTGTTACCATGTTTATTATCTATAAATGTGCTTGCTAGATGTTTTGCAAAAAAACTCAAATCATTCTCATACCGAAATCAGATTTAAGGCCATATATAAACAACTTCATTAAAAATATAGGTAATATATTTGAACAAATATGTGTAATTCTTATGGTAACCTTATATATAAATATATTAATGGGCATTTTTAAAAATATATCCAACATAAGCTCTTCTGAAAATGTTGCCCTATATACATTTCTGGAGATTGCGAATTATGTAGCCAGACGCACAAACTGCATTTCATCCTCAAAATAAACAATACAGGGCAGTATGACACCATTCCTTTTCGAGCTTACCAGCTGACCGCTTACCTCAGTGTGGACGACTTTTCCATTGTTAAAATCAGTGAGTCTGTTGACAGCGGCCTCTGTTGGACTTACGCAAGAGCAAGAGCAAATTTCAGTCGTGAGTGAAATTTGAGATCTGAAAAAGCGGACAGCAGCAGCCTCTGGTAGATTCACAAAAACAGCAAAAAAAAAGTAGCTCCTGGGATGTATTTGGCGCTCTCCAGAAATGTATATAGGGGTACATAATCAGAATGAGCCTGGGTTGTATATATCACACACACACACACACACTCACACACATATATAGATAGAAGGATGGATGGATGGATGGATGGATGGATGGATGGATGGATGGATGGATGGATAGATAGATAGATAGATAGATAGATAGATAGATAGATAGATAGATAGATAGATAGATAGATAGATAGATAGATAGATAGATAGATAGATAGATAGATAGATAGATAGATAGATAGATAGATAGATAGATAGATAGATAGATAGATAGATAGATAGATGTTACTTATATAATAGCATATATGAAATCCAAATATGAACTTGCATGCCATGTATGTGATTTGCATATAGCTTTATAAATTAGATTCCTATATGGGTTTTGATATATAGGGGTTTTTGAATTATACTTTTTTTTTTTTACAAATAAATACAGTTATACCCAAACAGGAGACTATGGTTGTGGTTTTATACTCAACTAAAAACAATTAGTCTGTGTGTGTCCCTTTAAATGCAAATGAGCTGCTGACAATTGCTGGCAATTTGAAGCATTTTGCGTTTAAATTCCTGATATAAAGTCTTCTTTAAGACAAAAAGACGACTCTGATAGACAGAGCATTGTGTGAGTATTAAGCCAAGTTCTCTTTTGTGTCAAATCAGATTTTCTTTTCTGGAAAACCGAGGACTACAATGGGGGTTTTTGAGGTTGTTGAGAAACAGTGCTTACTGATACACAGAATAAATGACTCCCGCTGGAGCCACTTCATTGTTCTTGTTAGAAAACTTTTACACAAAGAGCGAGTCGTACTTTATGATAAATATATTTTAGATGATGCATATACACATGAGAGTAAGATGCATGAGCGTCCTGATAAAAGGCCTTTTATTTATAAGTGGGCTCGCTTTGAAGCTGTTGCTTTTCAGACTACAAACTACTCTTAATTTAAAAGGATGCTATATATTTTATGTTTTTGAATATATTAGAAGTGAAATGTTTCTACATATTACTTTTTTGTACAATATTTAGTTTAAAAGACCATTTTTTTTGCTCTTTGTTCAAACTACTTATTTAAAAATAAACTGAAGGGTGGCATTTATTTTGCGATAGCTACTGGCTGGATGTAAATTATCTATTTATTACACAGCAGCTTCCCCCTTGGATGAAAAGTAATGACTATATTGACAATAGGCCAATTTTACATTACTTTGGACCTTAAATATTGCAGAAAAATATGTATTTCTATACATATTTGTATGTGTGTGTGTGTGTGAGAGAGAGAAATGTGTTTATTTCTCAAACAAACCACAAATTAAACTTGTACTAAAAACTTACTTATTAATAGCAAATCCTGAAAACTGACAGTAACTTTGAAGTGGCCTTTTCATTTTTTTTTTACAAAACTTGTAAATTTGTAAAATATGTTTTGCTCTTAAATTGTATTTATTGTTTAATAATGTTTCAGGAGTGTAATAAATAAGTAAATACAGTACATATCAGTTAATAAGCTATATATAATAAGTCAACACGTCACCTTTTATCTCAGAAAACTAAATTTCTAAAGGTGCTGTTGACTTGAACTTTTCACCAGAGGTCAATAACAACCAAAGAAATCCACAATTGCAAAGAAAACAAAACTTATTAGATTACAAATGAAGATCTGTCTAATAAAATGAAATGACACTGGAAAAAAGTATTGAACACATGTAGAAAGGGAGGTGTAGAAAGGCAGGAAATGCCCAGACAGCCGCTGAAATCTCTCAGTAGTTCTTCAGCAACCCTCTGCCATTTCTCAGTGTAAATAAATATCAGTTGCTTCAGTTCAATATTTACATTAGCAGAACGATGAAGATAAAACCAGCAAGACAATGATCCAAAACACAGCCAATGAAACTCTCAGATGGTTTCAGAGAAAGAAAATCAAGCTGTGGAATGGCCCAGCCAATCACCTGACTTGAATCCAATAGAAAATACTAAATAAAGATAGAGCAGTTCATTCTTCACTTTATTCTTAATATGAGAGGCGTCTTTAAGCTGTCATCACCATAAAAGCTTTTTATATAAAGAAGTAAATAAAGTACATATCCATTTGTAAAAAAACAGAATAATAATAAAGAAAAAATGAATAATGTAGCTTTATATTAATATTTAATACCCAATAGTAGTAAGCGTATTATTTAATTGTGAAATGTTTTTACACAATCCATTTTTAGTACAGTACTTAATTTAAATATTTAATTTGTAATAATATTTCAGGTGTAAATAAATGTAAATACAGTACATATAACTTATAGTTATAGTAATAAAGTACAAAAAAATTATCTATACTTAAATTATTATTTAAGTATAGCTCTATATTTAATAAGCAGCAGTAGTAGTTATTGTATCCTTTATTTGTTTATTTATTTATCCGTAATATTTCTTTGTCAGCTCAGGACCCAGCTGCTCAGATAATTTACTCGCTTTGAAAGTTGTTATTAGAGCTGCTAACATTTCAAAGTCTCTTTGTTGCCTGCATTTGCATATTTTACACTGACGCCATCAAAAGCCTGCCGTGTGTCGCAGGCCGATATTCGCCTCTCCGTAGGGGCTTACAGTATCCCTTTCTTAACATTTTAATTGCCTTGTTTTTGTACAAAGCAGGTGGTGCTTAATTCTGCAAAATCCCGCTCTTAGTGGATTGAAGAACAAATGAGCTGCTGTTTGTGAGAGTGATCTTTCAGCAATCAGATGTGTGTGTGTTGCTGTATCGGACATTAATGCAGAGACAGTCACTTGAGGTCATCCAGGATCACTTTAATCCTTTATGAAAGACGTTTTCTTCACACGTCCAGTGACTGAACGCTTTGTTTTCACCTCTCACTTTCAATTGATGTTTAATCGTCTTCTATTCATTCATTTAATCAGACCGTCTTTTTGATCGTGGCCCTCAAATGCACCGCTATAGTGCTTTGCAACACACACACCCACACACAAACACACAGTTGTTTAAATGTATTACAAAACTCGTGCTTAGGATCACACCCTGCAGGCACAGGACACCAACATGACATCATATTGACGTTGTATCCCAATTTCGTGGGGACGTTGGGTTTTGCTTGGAAATGAAAATCGGGTTGACGTCAGAACCCAAGGTCAGGTCGATTCCAATTTCCACCCTTAAAGGGTCACGAAACACCAAAACACATTTTTTGGGCTGTTGACAGTCGTATATGTGTCCCACACTGCTAAAAACACTATTAGGACACCTATATTTCACTAAAAAGTGTAAATTGGTTGTTTTTGCGTTATTTCAAGCAAATTCGTACTTTGGGTTTGAAACGAATTTTTGAAGCTGCGTCACGGTCATGACATAATAGCGTGTATTCCAGCGTGCAGACTGGACGTCTGTGCCAGAGTGTGTCTTATTACGTCTTACAGTGTGATGCATTAATGCATGAGTACAGCTTGGTTCAAACCAATCAGCGCGCTCTTTTGTGCAACTTCATTAATATTCATTACTGTCACAGAGTTTAGACGACAGAGACACCACGTTGTGTTGGCAAAACAAGCGTGAAGTGTTGCTTTAATAGTTTGCTGCAGTTAAGTTTTGTTTTCATTTTCTCTCTGTGAGAGCTCATCTGGAGTCACGTGTGGATTAACAGTGTACGCGACACTCGACAACAATAACTTACGTGTCTAAGGAGGATTATTGTTTACCTGAGAGCTGTTCTCATCTGCAAATGCTGAGATCCGGATTCGCTTGTAGTCTCCTCTTAATAAAGATGCGGCTCTAGTTGCTGGTGATTGTCCTGTCTCTACAGATTTGGTAAGTGAGCGACCAGCGCTCTTTGTTTATTCAGTTTTTTCATATCGAACAAACTATTGCACCGAGTGTAAACATGTTAGCACTACAACCAAACTTTAACCTCGTGTAGGATTTTCACCGCATTTTGTGACCGGAATAACACACGCGGCTTTCTGACGCTACCTGCCGTGTGCATCTAAGTTTCCGGGAAATGCGGAGGGTTTTTTTCTCTCATTCGCCGTGCGGTATCAAACATTGCATGAAAAATACACGCTTAGAGCAGTTCCTCGAATCAAATATCTCGTTTGTCGCGAGGGGCATGAATGAATTCCCTGAATGAAAGAGCCAAACTGCAGTTAAAGTCCACCATTTAGTAATTTGGCAAATAATTCGACTACAGATGTCCATGTAAACACAGTCACTTTGTCCCCTGTGTGTGTATTTTGACTCTGAAACTCAGCGCGCCCAAATAGACACTTCCACACCAAGCCGCTTTTCTTCCTCCGACACTCCCCCCTAAACAGAGCTGGACACGCCCACTTTTCTGACTTTTTCCAAAGTAGAGGTGTGAAAACACTCTGCTGAAACGAGGGGGTTTCATGGCCCTTTAAATCGACCAAATTTCACCGTCTAGACGTTCTGTGGACGTTACCACTATGACATCTATCAGACGTTGGATTTTGGTCACATTCCAACATGACCTAAATTAAACCAAATATCTATGTAATTTGACGACATTATTAGACGTCAAAAAAACGTTGTCCTTAGACGGTGGCTAGACATTGAATTTTGGTCACCTAAAGTCATGACTTAAATGTTACCTAATATTAACGTCTTATGAAGATGTGTGCCTGCTGGGCATTTTAGTTTTTGAAAGCATGTTTTGGGTCCAAATGTCTTTCTTGCGGAGGTAGACCTTTCGGAGGTAGACCGGAGAAAAGCGGTGTTATTTGCAAGTTTGTTCTCCGGAATTAACAACAAAAGAAAAAAATTGAGTGGGAGAGTTTAGCTGATGCGGTTAACACAGTTGGGTCTGAACATCGCACTGAGTGAATTAAAAAAGAAATAGTGTGATTTATAGGTGTAAAATGTTGCAACACCCTTAACAGTCTCAGTGGCGCACCTCGTAACACGCATGTCAACATGTTTTGACTTGTTTGAGCATGAACTCGGTTCGAATCCAGCGTCTTATGAACTCGCATGGGCCGATATCTGATTTTAAACTTTACCGTGGTTTAGAAAAGTTAAGGTTTTAAACCTACTAGAATTTTCTGCCATGCCATTCCTACGATATATGTGTAAGGGTTTTTTTAATATTGTTTTTATGACTATTTTGTTTAGTTTTTTTAGGGCAAAATTATCTCCAACAGAAAGGACCCTCCACATTAAAAGCTACTGGTCAGCCCATGATACAGCACATTTGAAAAACAAATCACTAATACACCAACATCCAAGCATCGACAGACTCTTATACTGGTTCATGCCTAATCGTATCCTAAGAAAAGTGAAAAGCCCCTAAAAAATAATAAATAGATTAAAAAAAAGCACAATTTCAGTGAACGGCCCCTTAATCTGCCTATCACACATGTGCCGAACAGCAGATCCTGAATCAGCCATGATCTGTTGAAGCCCAAACGCACACACTGAGTCAGAATAAGATCAGCAGTGTGTTTGCATGAGGCAGATGGAGACAGAGAGCCGCTCTTTTGTCTGTCTGTGTGTGTTTGTTTTGTTCCTGAGCGATAACTACAGCAGATTACATTGAAACGTTTGACTTTATGTGATCTTCTGCAGGCCCGTCGTTCAAGCCCAGCTGCAGCAAAGGCCAGAAGTATCTGGAGTTCATTCCCATCAACCTGCACACGCAGAGGATGAGGGTCACGTGTCCCAGGAAAACAGGTGCGTCCCCACACGCTGATCGATCTGTCTGTTCAAGTTTTCCGGGTGTGTTTGGAAGGAAATATTCTTACATCTTTAAAATTAGAAAAGTGAATGTATGTAAGACTATTAGAATGATTTTTGAATGATTGTGTGACATTTAAGACTTTAAATTATAAGAATATACATGCATATTGTACACTACCTGATAAAAGTCTCGTCGCCTATCCAAGTTTTAGTAACAACAAACAATAAGTTGACTTCTAGTTGATCATTTAGTATCAGAAGTGGCTTATATGACAGGCAAATGTGTGAAAACCTACATCTCTGCAATAACTGAAATAAATTCTTAGGTCATCTGGAATGGCAAAGAAAGCGTTCTTGCAGGACTCCCGGAGTTCATCAAGATTCTTTGGCTTCATTTTCAATGTCTCCTCTTCCATCTTACCCCATACATAATTTTCATGTCTTGTGACTGGGCTGGCCAATCCTGGAGCACCTTGAACTTCTTTGCTTTCAGAAACTTTGACGAGGGACTTAATTATGAGAAGGAGCGCTATCCTGCTGGAGAATTTGCCCTCTCCTGTGGTTTGTAATGTAATGGGCAGCACAAATGTCTTGATACCTCAGGCTGTTGATGTTGCCATCCACTCTGCAGATCTCTCGCACGCCCCCATACTGAATGTAACCCCAAACCATGATTTTTCCTTCACCAAACTTGACTGATTTCTGTGAGAATCTTGGCTCCATGCTGGTTCCAGTAAGTCTTCTGCAGTGTTTGTAATGATTGTGATGCAGCTCCACAGATGAATTATCAGAAAAATCCACCTTCTTCCACTTTTCCAAATGATCAACTACAAATCAAGTTTTTATTTGTTGCTCTTACAACTGGGATCGACGACAAGACTTTTGTCAGGTAGTGTATGTATTTACGTGTGTCAATCTATAATAAATAGTTAACTTTCAGTCTCATTCCATTGTTTTTGTTGCTTGTAGCACTTTTATATTAATATACAATACCAGTGTTATTTTTAAATAGTTAAGGTACTTTAACAAAAAGGTTCCAGTGTTTAATCTAGTGAACAAACAATGAAAGTTACATTTATTACTGTTAATATTCATCTTTGTTAACATCTGTTAATGGAAATTATTCGTTATTTTTTAAAGTCATTCACAAGTCGTTCATCTTAACTCACAGTGCATCAATTAATGTTAACAAGCACAACTTTGGATGTTAATAATGCATTAGTAAATACTGAACTATGATTAATAAATGCTGTACAAGTATTGTTAATGGTCAATATACACAAAGACTTTTAATTTTCAGCCAGGCAGCCCAACAGCTTCTTTCCATTACACAACTGTCACGATTAAGATTAGATTTCGTTTAAAATCACCCACCTTCACTGCGTGTTTGAAATATGATATGAAGTAGGTCTCAGATTGGACAAGAAAAACCCATTAAATTCAGTTTCCCCCCGCCATGTCTGTAAAGTATGACAGTTTATTTTACCCCAGTATTTTTAATGTAATTTCTGCGCCAGACTGTTGCTGCTGACGGCGCTAGTGGTTACAACAGTCTTTCATCTCGTTTTACGCTTGAACAACTGAATGAATGCTTAAGTCTATTTAACTGAATAGAATGTAATTACATTACAACATCAATGCTGTGAAAGCAACAGTGTGAAATTGAAAATAGTCACATTTAGCTTTGACCGGAAGTTTATCATTGGCTTTAAAACTCTAGCTATGCATAGAGCCCATCATGTGCTCATATCAATAAATACATGAATGTCAACGTACTGCATTTACTTTAAATTTAAAAAATCATAATGTATTTATTATTAAATATTATTGCAATTTAGATTTAATTTCAATGCAATGTAGCTGTTTTTATTTGAACATATGTTAAAATGTCATGTATTCCTATGATTCAAAGTTGATACTCCTTAAAAATGTTGTTATTATAAGTGATTATTATACAAACGTCTACAAAAGTATGAAGCAGCGCAACTTTTTTAAAAATTGATGATAATCATAGCTGGCAGCAACTCTCACATGGTCGCCCACTGAAGCTAAGCAGGGCTGAGCCCGGTCAGTACCTGGATGGGAGACCACATGGGAAAGCTAGGTTTCTGCCGGAAGTGGTGTTAGTGAGGCCAGCAGGGGGGTCTATGTGGGTCCTCATCCCCCAGTATAGTGAGGGCGACTCTATACTGCTCAGTGAGCACCGTCTTTCGGATGAGACGTTAAACTGAGGTCCTGACTCTCTGTGGTCATTAAAAATCCCAGGTTGTCCTACAAAAAAAGAGTAGGGCTTTAACACTGGCATCCTGGGCAAATCTGCCCACTGGCCTC
Organism: Danio rerio; assembly: GCF_052040795.2. Taxonomy (NCBI): domain Eukaryota; kingdom Metazoa; phylum Chordata; class Actinopteri; order Cypriniformes; family Danionidae; genus Danio; species Danio rerio. Next base: position 55,650,999 of record NC_141021.1, read on the forward strand.
TATTCATCATGGCCTCTTAACAATCCTCATATCATAATTGGCTTCATCACTCTGCCTCTGCTCCACCAATCACCTGTGTGGTGTGCGGTCTGGCGCAAAATGGCTGCTGTCGCGTCATCCAGGTGAATGCTGCATACTGGTGGTGGATGAGGTAAAAGTGCTTTGAGTGCCTAGAAAAGCTCTATATAAATGTACAGCCTGATCTCACGAGAAAACGTAAGTATTTTACGTTTTGCCAGTTTAGTGGCTAATTCGTACAAATTCGTACGACTTCAGTCGTACGAAATGGTACGATTTTAAAAAGAAGGCGTGGCACCTGACCCCACCCCTAACCCCAACCGTCATTGGGGGATAAGCAAATCGTACTAAATTGTACGAGTTAGATTGTACGAATTCATACGAATTAGCCACTAAATGAAAAAGTTACGAATTGCCGTGAGATTGTGTTGAAATGTAAGGAATTATTTAATTTTTCTTAATTAATTATGAATGTATCAAATGATCATATTAGAATGATTTCTGACAGATCAAGTGACGCTGGCGAATAGATGCTGAAAATTCAACATGTTGCTTGTCGTAAGAGTAAAATGGCAGTGTGCAAATCCAAACACAGCTTTTTTATCATGTTGTTTATTTTGCATTGGAAAGCAGTTAGCCGAAAACCTATTAGCAGAGCTCATTTTAGCATCCACCCTCTGCTGCTATGGTTAACCCGTGAGTCCCAGTGGCAGGTGCGGGACAGTCAGCGGGGAGATGTTGACAGGTGCTCAGAGGAAACACTAAATGAGGAGCTGACAGCACAACACCATCATTCCTGACTGGACAAGATTCATGTCAGAGCAAAATCATTCACTGCAGCTGACAAGCACTGAACTGAAATCCCGCTAGTGCGTCTCGCTGATGCTAGCGTTCAGATGTTTGGGGTCCTTTTACTGTTTTGTATACGAGGAGGGTTGAAAATGTCCTCTGAAACGACTTTATGTGAAAGAAACATTTCGTATTAATTTAGAATAAAGTTGATATATATAGTGGGTCATGTGTGTACTTTTCTACACCTTTTGGACTTGTTGGATGAGTTTGAAGACTGGGTTGAAGATTGGAAGGATGAGTGTATAATTAAAAAGAGTGGATGGATGGATGGATGGATGGATGGATGGATGGATGGATGGATGGATGGATGGACGGATGGAGGGGTGATTGGATGCATGGATTGTTAATGCAACAAATGATAGGTGGATTTTTATATAAACAGATGTAAGTCTGAATGGGTGGATGACTGGATAGATGGATGACTGGATCGACGGAGGGATGAATATATAAAGGATGGATCCATATTATGATGCAAAGATGGATAATAGAATGAATGATGGGTAGATGTTTTTATGTAGAAATAGATGATAGGAATATGAACGAGTGGATGACTGGATTGATGTTTGGATGACTGGATGAATGGTTGGATGATGGGATAGAGGAATGGGTAAATGGATGACTGTGGTAGAATATGAAAAAATGAATGGATGAATGAATGGATGACTTCGGATGAATGTAGAAAAAAGGAATTATAGATGATTGGATGGATGAATGGATGACAGAAGTATGGGTGCGTGGATGATTGGATGGATGGATGGATGGATGGATGATTGGATAGATGGTGGAATTATAGGCGGGCGGATGATTGGATGGATGGAAGTATGGGTGGGTAGATGATTGTGTGGATATATGGATGGTTGAAGGATGGAACTGAGGATGGGTGATTTGATGGATGAGTTGTTAATGCAAAGAATGATGGGTGGATTTTTGGATTAACAGTTGGATGATGAAAGAATGAATGGGTTGATGACTGGATGGACGGATAGATGGATAATTGAATGGACAGATGAATGAGGATACGAAAGATTGATTCATGATCGGATGAATGGAAAGATGGATAATAGATTGAATGATGGGTGGATGTTTGGATGGATAGATAGAGGATGGAATATGGACAGGTGGATGACTGGATGGATGTATGGAGGGATGGATAGATGGATGACTGGATGGATGGATCAATGTGGAAAACAGTATAGGTGGATGATTGATTGAATGGATGGATGACAGAAGAATAGCTGGGTGGATGATTGGATAGATAGATGGATGCATGATGGATGAGTGGATGATCGGATGAATGTGGAAAAAAGAGTTGTGGATGAATGGATGGATGACAGTAGAGTGGATGATTGGATGAATGTATGGATAATAGAAAGCATGGATGGATGGATGATGGAAGTATGGATGGGTGGATGATAAGACAAATAGATGGATGACAGAAGAATATGTGGATTGACGATTAGATGGATGGATGATGGAAGAAGGGGTGGATAAATTGATGGATGTATGGATGGGTGGATGATTGGATGGATGGATAGATGATGGAAATAAATGATTGGTAGATCATTGGATGAAGGGATGAATGTATGATGGAAGTATGGGTGGGTGGGTGGATGGATGAATTAATGAGGAAAACAGGATGGGTGGATGATTGACTGGATGATAGAAGTATGAGTGTGTGGACGATCGGATGGATGGTTGGATGATTGAATGGACAAGGGATGTGTGGATTATTAGATGGACAGGTGGATGAATGAAAGAATAGGTGATAGGGCAGATAATTACTGCAGATAATTAGTTATTGGAAGGGTGAATGGGTAGACAGATGGTTAGATGATGGAATGAATGCATGGAGGAATGGATTATTGGTCTGATTTTTGGATGGATGATGTGAATTATTATTGTATGATTGGATTGATGAACAGAAAGTGGTTTCTGAATATAGAGGAGGAGGTGGTGTTTATGCTTGATTGCGAATGTTAAAATAATTATACTTATGTACAGAAGAATGTCATCCACAATCTTAAAACATGCATCTTGAGGATGACCCAGAGTGTGAAAGAGAAGAGCTGAATGACAGGATGAGAGTTTAAAAGCCGCTTGTCTTCAGTTTTTAAAGCTCATCATTTCCTCTGTGTTTCTATCCTGAGGAGACAGTAGTGGACAGCACTTCAAAGGCTCCACGTCAACATTCACACTAAATGTCACCCGTGTTTTTGTTTGTCTGTTTTTCCTGCTGGTGACAAGACACTTAGCTGCGCTTAAGTACCATAACATGACAAATATTTAAGCCTTTTTGATATGCCGGCTTTTTAGAAACACAGAAGTGTTTGCTAATCTTTCTAAACCTATTCACACATTCAGATGTCAAGTCTCGTCTTACATTTCTCACTGAATATCCTATTTCGCATTATAGAAGAACTGAGCGTTTCACTTTAAACTAGAGCAGTCAATCTAAATCAGTTGTTCATCTGATTTAATTAATTACAATGATCACTTTTAAAAAAGCATCAGAATTTGATTATCTAGACCAGGGGTGTCAAACTCAATTCCTGGAGGGCCGAAGCCCTGCACAGTTTAGTTCCAACCCTGCCCCAACACACTTACCTGTAGGTTTCAAACAAGGCTGAAGGACTCAATTAGTTTGATCAGGTGTGTTTAATTAGGGTTGGAACTCAACTGTGCAGAGCTGCGGCCCTTTTGGAACTGAGTTTGACACCTGTGATCTAGACATATGCTGTGTGCATTCATGTACATATAGCAACCCGGCCTCATTGTGGAAACGTAGCCCCGCGGACGTTTCTGCGGACCGCGAGATGCGTCCTAGGAGGTACGTATTCGAGCGTTTTTTGTTTTTGCGGATCCGCACGCCGTTCACGCCCGCGCTGTTCTCGCGCGAAAAGCCGCCGGATCGGCCGACCCGGCCGCCCTCCTCTTCCTCCTCCTCCTTCCCTAAACCCGAGCCACGGTTTGCAAAAGCCGTCCAGAAAAAAAAAAAGTAAAAGCCCTCGTCTTTGATTTCGACCGCATTTTCGGATCCCGCTGCGTTCTCGCCCTTATTTTTTTAGGATTCTGTTTTTCGTCTTACCTGATTTCCGGAACTGCTGTTCCCCGGACTCGATCCCGGTCATCGTCCCCGCGGCCGGCTCCTCCTCCTCTGTGGCCTCCGCTCTGCCGACGCAACGCTATGAGCTAAGCGGACAAACTGGTTGCATCGGGACAGTCCTCCATTCGGAGGCGAGCCGTCGGCCGGCGAGCGCGAAGAGGAGGAGCGGAGCGGCGCCACACCTCCCCGCAGTGTTCGCTCGAAAAAAACCAAACGCGTCCGTACGTTCCTCCGGCCACGTAAATCCGGCCACGTTTCCAGAATGAGCTTGGGTTGACCTTTTGCCAATCCAAAGTATTTACTTTAAAAAATGTCAGTGTCAGTATTGTAACGCAGACTCTGGAGGTTGTGAATTTGCAAGCTTTTTTTATTATAGTACCATAAACTGCAACACAGAAATATATAACACTTACTAAAATAAGCAAATGAGCAAAGCAGGAGTAATCAGACCAGGCACTGGTCAGGGCACACAGAGAGAGATCATAGGTGAGATTCCAGGCCATGGTCAGGGCAGGCAGCACAGAGTCAGAGACGAGTACACTGGCAGGGTCAGGGCAGACAGAGAACAATCACAACTGTAGAAAACAGTCAAGTAGGCAACCAAAAACACAATCTAGCGATTTAAAACAACTCTCAGAATTGTCTGCAAGCAAAACAAGACTCTGCAATAAACTGAGATTCAAGAGTTCACACTTAACTGATGATTTATAAAAGCTTGTTTGGCATGCTGTCCCGGGAGAGAGCCCCGAGCTCAAAGGCTCCTCGAGCCCGGGGCTTCCTCCTGTTGGCAGAGCGAGAGGGGAGCCTGAGCTCGGTGGATCTTAGAACTCCCCTGCTGTGGTAGCTAAGGGAACACAAGGGGTAAACAAAAGCTTGATTGTTATGTATGTTAAATGTCTTTGGATGGTGGGAGGAAACCGGAGCACCCGGGGAAAACCCACGCGGACACGGGGAGGACATACAAACTCCTCACAGAAACTCCCACCGGTCCTGTGGAACCAGGGCTGGCAGTGTTCTTGCTGTAGGGCTCACAGTGCTAACCACTGGGCCGCCGTGCCGCCCAATCAGAGGTAAAGAAGGAGTATAGGGGAGGAGGGGGGGGTTCTTCCAAACGAAGATAAAATGAACTGAAAACTGTGGCTATTTATAGTAGCTTAGGGCTCATATGATTGGAAGATAGTGATTAGTAAATGCGAGACCGGCCGTGATAAATCATGAGCACGTGATCCTCTCGAAATTAGTTTATGAATAAACTTCACTTAGAGTATTTATGTTGCTGTGTGTATTTCTGTGCTAGTGAAGATTGCCATCAGGTGCAGGACAGTAAGCACCAAATACAGGATTGTGGGATTGGGAGTCCAGAAACAGCTTTAGTATTCCGGTTACGATGACCTCTGCTGGTTGGTGAGGGGATTAGCTGGCACCAAGCTGGTGACAAGTATATGTAAACATATATACCTTTTTTATTTTCATACAGTGCTCTGTCTGTGCTATCTTGTACTTATTTCAGAGATGGACAAAATAATTCTGATACACTCACCCTCATGCTGTTCCTGCCCTTATGAAAATCTCATATATGGCCAAATATGCATATATATGATTTAGATATGTAATTAAAGCCAATCTACCTGGACATTCATTCATTCATTCATTCATTCATTCATTCATTCATTCATTTTATTTTCTGCTTAGTCCCTTTATTAATCAGGGGTTGCCACAGAGGAATGAACCACTTATAAAACATGTTTTACAAAGCAGATACTCTTCCAGGTGCAACACATCTCTGGGAAACATCCATACACACTCATTCACACACATAAACTACTGACAATTTAGCCTACCCAGTTCACCTGTACCGCATGTCTTTAGACTGTGGGGGAAACCGGAGCCCCCGGAGGAAACCCACGTGAACGCGGGGAGAACATACAAACTCCATTTAGAAACGCCAACTGACTCAGCCAAGGCTTGAACCAGCGACCTTCTTGCTGTGAGGAAATACCATGAAAAAATGTCCTCAGTCTGTTAAACATCATTTGGGAAATATTTGAAAAGGAATAATAACTTTGACTTCAACTGTACATGTAGTTGGTCCAATATGCTTGTGCACAGTATGGAATCAACACACTAAATTAACGTGGTAAATTGGCATCCCTATTTTTAACGTGTCTTAGCCGCTGCAAACAATTTGTCTCCACCGCTGAGAGACACAGGTGCCCGAACCCCTCGGATCAGAGCCTCCATTTATAGGCACTGCAAGAACCTGCACAAATCGCCTCCAAATTGGGCCAAGCGTGACGGATGATCCTGACCCGTATATATGCCACTGTATTCATCGTGCGGGCACACTGTTGTGAAACAGCCAATTAGATGCAGTGGAAGGAGCCGGGGAACTGCACGAAAACCTCGTCGTCATTAGCTGAGGAAAAAAGCGGCCAGGAAAGCCTTAGTGGACGCCGTCATTGTGCTCCCGATGCTCCGGGGTCAGTGGGTTTCAATGGGTCTGCATCATTATTGGCCATTTTAATGTGTAGCGCACACTTCCAGAGGAGCCCATTGGATGACCTTGCATAAATCTCTAGCAGAAATACTGTACGACCTTTACTGTGACCACATGCAAACACATCTCGCATTCATTTACTCCAGGGTTGGGAATAAGAGGGGATAAACAGAGCCAGACACAATCTACAGAGATTTTTGGCTGTTTATGCACAGAATTACAAAACATTAATAATAAGATCTGTGGACTTATGTGTTGATTTTTATTTATGAATGATTTTGGGAGAATAGTAACTAAAAACCTGAACATAAAAAAGGACATGAAATAGAAAAACAGTATGTTTTACAAAGAAAATCTAGTTAGAACTTCTTTAAAGCAAGTCTTCCATATAATAGTTCTACTAAAAGACAGAAAATATTACTTCATGAATTGTATAGTAAATAAATCCTATGAGAATTTGCAAATTAGTCAGTGAAATAACTGAAATTAATATAAAAACTGAACAAAATATTTGTTTACACATTTACAGAAGTAAATACTGTAAATAGACTCAATGATGGGCTAAAAATCTGTGATAATATTCCAACCCAGGCTCATTGTAAATGTGTGCCCAGGGCTACATTTTTGAGAACCGAGAAATATGTACTCTGGGCTACATGCTCTTGCTGTTTTTGTTTTCACAAATCCACTAGAGGGCGCCATATGCAGGTTTGACCATCTTAAATACGTTACACGGGCATGTTTTCTCTTACGTGCTATTTCTCGTAAATCCACCAGAGGGCACTGTGTACCTCTCTGACTCTATCAAATACGTTACTTGGGGCACGTTCTCTCATACATGCTATGTCTTGTAAATTTACCAGAGTGTGCTGTGTACATTTTTGACAATCTCAAATCTTTTGTTTATGTGCTTTTATTGCCTATACAGAGTCTGTGCCCACAGAAATCTGCATGTTATTTAGCCCCTCATTGAGTCTATTTAATTACTTTTGTAAATGTGTGTAAATTTATATTTATTCGGCTTTAATATCAATTTCAGTAATATTTTTAAATAATATGCTAATGTGTTTGATATATGTACAATGCAGCTTGTAAAGTAATGTTTTCTGTCTTTTAGTAGATATATATTTCATGATAGACTTGCCTCTTTTGCTAAACAATTGGTTGTAATTTGATTTACAGTGTAATAATTAAATAAAAAGATTTTAAAAATGTATTTTATATATATATATATATATATATATATATATATATATATATATATACATATATAATACATTTTTTTAATCTTTTTATTTAATATATATATATATATATATAAATAAATAAATATATATATATATATATATATATATATATATATATATATATATATATATATATATATATATATATATATATATATTATTTATTTTTTTTGTATTTTTAATTTTATCTATTACGTTTTTTGTTACCAAGCTCTTTAAATCATTCTGCATAAATCCACTTTAGAGGATCAGAGGGTTTTATAGGGGTAGTTCATCATAATTTACTCTCAGGTAGTTTCAAAACGTTTTGAGATTCACAAAAGAAGATATTTAGAACAAAGTTGTAAACTGGCAGCAATTTCCTTCTATGGATGTCAGTGGCTGCCAGTTTACAACATTCTATCTCAAAAATGATTTGAAACCACTAGAGATTAAGTAAATAATAATTAAATATACATTAATTTATAGCACAATCGCCTCACAGCAGCAAGCCCCGGCTGAGTCAGTTGGCATTTCTGTGTGGAGTTTGCATGTTCTCCCCGCGTGGGTTTCCTCCGGGTGCTGCAGTTTCCCCCCACAAGTCCAAAAACGTGGTACAGGTGAATTGGGTAAGCTAAATTGACTAGTGTATATGTGTGAATGAGTGTTTGTGAATATTTCCACAAACATGGAAGGGCATCCGCTGTGTAAAACATACTGGATATGTTGCCGGTTCATTCCGCTGTGGCGACCCCAGATTAATAAAGGGACTTAGCCGAAAAGAAAACGAATGAATGAATGAATGAACTATCCCTTTAAAACTCTCTATGTGTTTCCGAGTTTTTTCAAAATATCTTATTTGTGTTTAACAGAGGATAGTAAGCTTTGGAACAAGTTGAAGGTGAATAAAAGATGACAGGATTCAGATTTTTCTGTTGTATTTAATAGATGATCTCTTTGATTCTTTCAACAGAGCAGCCTGATCTGAGGTCAATCAAAGCCATTGGGATGAATCCATAAAGTCTGTGTGAATTGTGTTGTCAGAAAGCACAGTTTGAACACTTTCACAACCTCGCAAATGTATAGCTCAGAAAATATACAAGCAGGAATATGCAGTCAAACCGTTATTGGTTGACATAGCGAGCCGTTTCTCCTTCACATCTCTCGTACAGCTCTGAATGTTTAGTAGACTAATGATGCCTGAGATTGAATTCTTGGAGGACTGCAATTTTCTGTTTCCACGAGGTGCTTTTAAACTAATATTCAGGAGATGTTTAAATAAGAGAAAAAGACTGAGATTCCAGGAAATCAATTAGCATATGCTATTTTTTATGAAACAAGGTGGTTGGATTATCTGCATAGGCCATGATAAAAAATCTGACTCACTTGTGAGCTGGATAGAAGGGAAAGTAGAGGAAATGTATCATTCTAAATCTGCTTTATTATTATAGTTATATATTATCAGCCTTGTTGTGTTTATATTGATATATATAGCATAGTTCTACTTTATACATACACACAGCAAATATAGGTTCTACAAGGCATGTATATTAAGAAATCCAGTTATAATTTCCTAAAGTTGTTTTAATACATTTAATAATATACAATTTATTGAATGTTTTGATATTATATTATATTTAAATCTCTCTTTCTGTGCTGAAAAAACGTCAACTGTATATATACAGTTGAAGTCAGAATTAACCCCCCCCCCCCCTTTATTTTTTTCCCCCAATTTCTTTTTAGCGGAGAGAAGATTTTTTCAGCACATTTCTAATCCTAATAGCTTTAATAACTCATCTTTTATAACTGATTTATTTTATCTTTGCCATGATGACAGTAAATAATATTTGACAAGATATTATTCAAGACACTTCTATACAGCTTAAAGTGACATTTAAAGGCTTAACTAGGTTAATTAGGTAAACTAGGCAGGTTAGGGTAATTAGGCAAGTTATTGTATAACCATGGTTTGTTCTGTAGACTATCAAAAAAACAAAATAGCTCAAAGGGGCTAATAATTTTGTCCCTAAAATGGTTTTTAAAAAATTTAAAACTGCTTTTATTCTAGCCAAATAATAAAAAATAAAATAAGACTTATAAAAAAAAATATTGTATCAGACATACTGTGAAATTTTTTTGGCTCTGTTAAACATAATTTGGGAAATATTAAAAAAAAGAAAAAAAAAATCAAAAGGGGGGTGAATAATTCTGACTTCAACTGTCTATATACATATATATATATATATATATATATATATATATATATATATATATATATATATATATATATAGTGACACAAACAAATAATAGTTTTATAATTATTATATATAATATATGTATAATATATAATATATTAAGACATATAATAACAACATTTTTATGCAATATATATAATATTATTGTAAATCTAAAATATGTGATAAAACTGAAACAAATCCATGAAAAAAAAATTCTGATATATTTCTTATAATTATTTATTATTAGCATTGTTTTATTTTTCTATAATACATTTAATAATATACAATTTATATTCTTATTTTAAATGTAAGTCTATCTCCCTCTCTCTCTCTCTCACTCTCTCTCTCTCTCTCTCTCTCTCTCTATATATATATATATATATATATATATATATATATATATATATATATATATATATATATATATATATATATACGCACACTATTTGTTACATAAACAACATTTTTATACAGCTTTTAAAAATAAGAATAATTTAAGAAATAATATATTAATAAGAAATGTTATGATATATTTCTTATAACTGTCTAACTGTATATGATTAGAATTGTTTTTAATTATATTATATTACATTCTACACAATATTTCCTAAACTGTGATTTTTAATATACGATAGTGTAATGTGAAGCGGATGCTGACAAAGGAAGTGCTGATCCAAACGCAGGTATATTGAACAGAGATGGTCAGGCTAGCAACGGTCAACACAGGGGGGAAACCAAGTGTGCCGCAAGCCTACGTTTGAGTGAAGGTTTCGGCCGTTAGATCGCCCCCTGGGGGCTGGCTGCAGTACAAGTCATAAAGCCCGCCTCCTCCGTGTTAATGAAGGAGACTTGAGCCCAAATAAAAAAAAATATTACACTTGCAATAAAATGTCCCGAAAGATAGTTCTGGTCGATTAAGGCACTGGTTATTGTGCTGAAATAGGTGCAGATCTTCATTTTTGTAAACAGTTTGTTTTTAGCAGTAATTTAATGCTGGGCGTGTCATCGTGATTGACAGCTGTGATTGACAGTTTCTCAAAGCGTGGCGTCTGAGCTTCGGCAGGAGACTGAAGTAGACTGAAATGTTATTATTCGATTTCTGTGTTATTTTACCATGACAAAATGAGTTCAGCAGTAAACTATAGTTTCTGACATACATGATCCTGGTGGAACACTGTTTATTCGCTAAGTTCAGGGCTTTATTAGTTTGCTGATACACGCCTAGCCACCCAGATAGCAAAACACAGTTCCGGCTAGATTCTCGCCTGCCGGAGACTTATCTCTTAGAGCTCAGACTGACTAATGTTACCTCTGCTGGACCTACTCCGGATGCCTGGACTCACTACCCAATTCCAGCCCGAGTCAATCGAGCCAGATGCGGCGGCCGAGCGAGCAGGCGCTGCCGCATGCGAGCCGGAATCAGCCCGCGACGCCGCGAGTAAGTTATGCGCTGCGGCCTGGAGCTGGCGCGATTGAATATATAAAACCCTCATATTTGTTAACGTTATTACATCCATTTGTGTTGATATGACAGCAAACGCATGCTGAGAAGTTCGGGGGGCGTAGTTGATTTTACATAAAGCGTTTGATTGGAAGCTCGACTCTGCTCATTTTCGCGGCTCCTCCTCTGGCTCCATCAGACAGTCCTTCTGCGCATGTCTGGCTCCAATTTCAGCAGTCTTTTGCGACAGTTTGTGCCCGTCAAGCAGGCGTTTTGCCCTCAAGGCGTTCAATGGGAAAAAGGGCTGTCGCGTCGTCCATATTTTTTACAGTCATTGGGGGAAACAGATGTATACAGGCAATCTAGAGTTATGGTCGTAAAACAGGCGGGTGGTCAGAAAGGCAGGCAGCAGACAACATAAACAAACAAACAAGGCGAGCGTCAAAAACATGGCACAGCAAGGCACGGGAAACGCATCGTAATGTTCCCAAAAGCAGTATAACAAGACTCAGCAATGTGTGTGTGTGTTTGAAAGTGTATAAATAGTCTGTGTAATTAGTCCTGAACAGCTTCAGCTGTGTCTGTTTGCAATCATGGGAGATATTTTTTTATATATTAATTTTTTTTCCAAATTATAACACAGATCTGGTATGAAATGTGCTTGTGCTGAATCTCTCCGTATAGTGAGTGCACTTAGTACTGAATAAATTTGCCTATAACATTATTTAATAAAATAGTTGGGATGAAACTGAAGGATATTGACTTTTCAACAAACATTTCAGCTTCATCTTCACTCTTCAGCATTATTCCTTCAGTCTTGCCGTTAAGCTACAATACAGCAAAGAAAGACAAAGCAAAGCCTCTGGAGCTGCTTGTTTTCCACACATCCCACACGTTTAAACGGCTCTACTGTTTACTGTTCAACAGACGGATCGCAGGTCCTTCAGAGAAATAGAGGAACAGGCTGTTTGGATGTGTTCACCGAACAACGGGAAGCACATAAACCAAGACCAAACGCAGACGTAAATGGTGCGCTGTGGGCTTGTTTGTGATTTGCGAGGCCTGTTGAAGAATGTTTTGCTGTTTCCTTCACAGATTCCTGCTATGATGTGGTCACAGTAGGAGCTCCGGCAGCCCATTCGCAAGGCTTCAAGAACGGGGGATTGCAGAAACTGCTCAGCAAATATGAGTCTGAGAAGAAGAGGTCAGTCTCTGATGATTATTCTTCTCTGTAGTGATGAAGAATCTTAGAGCTGTTTTCAAACACCACTGTCATGTCATATTTATAGTGCTTTTTTGTCATAGTGCAGATAAATGGAGTTTTTTTTTTCCAAAAGAAAGAAGTGATTGTAAATTGTCTGAAATGTGTCGCCTACAATTCCTGCAACAGTTATCAAATAATTAATAATTGGTTGTTTTGAAGTTAACAATGAAACAGTATTTCTTACAGTATTTTATCTTGTGGATAAAGTCTTATTTTGTTTCATTTAGCTAGAATAAACTTTTTCAAACATATACGATTACAATCAAAATTATTCACCCCCTTGATTATTGTTTTCACCAATTTCTGATTAACGGAGGGAAGATTTTACAACACATTTCTAATAATAATAGTTTTATTACTCATCTCTAATAACTGATTTATTTTATCTTTGCCATGATGACAGTAAATAATATTTGACTACATATTTTTCAAGATACTATACAGCTTAAAGTGACATTTAAAGGCTTAACTAGGATAACTAGGCAGGTTAGCGTAATTAGGCAAGTTATTGCATAATGATGGTTTGTTCTGTAGACTATCGAAACATATATAGCTTAATAGCTTAGGGGCTAACAATTTTTACCTTAAAATGGATTTTAAAAATTCTAAACTGCTTTTATTCTAGCTGAAATAAAACAAATAAGACTTTCTCCACAAGAAAAAATATTATCAGACATACTGTGAAAATTTCCTTGCTCTGCCAAACAACATTTGTGAAATATTTAAAAAAGAAAAATAAGATTCAATGGGGGCCTAATAATTCTGATTGCAACTGATAAATTTGCATTACATTCTGATAAATATTGTGTGACTTCCTTGCTGTGTTAAACATCCCTTTGGAAATAAACAGGTATATATTTTTAAAAAAATGTTTTCATTTCACATTAATTCACATTTAATTTCATGTTGACTTCAAAACAACCAATTGCTTTATTAATTAATTGATAACTGTTGCAGGAATTGTAGGCAGACGCAAAATTAATTCTGTCAGAGTTTCGTCAAAATACCTCCAACTGGAATTATATTTTGTTATTAGATGGCAAATATATAAAATTATATGACATGTATGTTTTCCACTTCATCTGATTTATATTACGACATTACCTTCTTCTTCTTCTGCGTCTTCTTGCTCAGTACCATGTCTTCGAAAGTGGTGATATTTTCAACAGTACGGGCAGTGTGTGGACGAGCACTCCCCGCCACACAACATACTGATCCAGTGCGATCAATTTTCGCCAACAAGTAATCCGATCCAGTTATTAGTTGGAAAAAATAATGAAGAAAACATGAAGCACTGTCATCTTTTAGTTCTCGTAAACCTTTGATCAAACTCTTATCTTCATTCTAAAACACCATTTTTATTTAAGCCTTGCGCATCTAAAAATAAATACGTCATTGTTACGCCATCATAACATCATCACCAAGAAGAGTAAATAAAAGGATTATTTTAATGCACCAATTGCACTGATATATATATATATATATATATATATATATATATATATATATATATATATATATATATATATATATATGTATTTTTTTTTTTTTAGTTTTTTTTTTTTTAGTTGGCTACAGAACAAAACACTGTTGTCCAATGACTTAATTGGCAATCACCTGATCAATTAGTTAAGCCTTTACATTGCACTTTAAGCTGAATACTAGTGACTCGGAAAAAGCTATTAATATATATTCTAAGAAATAAAACCTATGACTGAAATATGTGTCATTTATTTATAATAATTATAATATATAATTTATATATCTAAAATTATTGAAATTATTTATTATGATATATAATACTTCCCCAGTGATGGGCTGCAGCTGGAAGGGCATCTGCTGTGTAAAACATATGCTGGATAAGTTGGCGCTTCATTCCGCTGTGGTGACGCCAGATTAATAAAGGGACTAAGCTTAAAAGAAAATGAATGAATGAATGAATATAAAATACAATAACTAATTACACTATATTTATAAATAAATATATTTCATTTAGTTATTGAAATTAGTTATTAAAACTATTATGTTTAAAAATCTCTTCGTTAAACAGCACTTGTGAAATATTTCAGTTAAACATTTTCTGAAGGCCTGATCATTTATCTTCAACTAGGTTTAAAACAAATTTGCATAACATCAGCGCTGTAAAAGAAATCTGAAAATTAGCAGTTTTTCATTTATTTATTCTTTTGAATCGCATTATGAGACCCTAATCTTTCCTCTGACAACTATAAAAGTTTAAAAGATTGAAATAGTGACTTTTATTAAGATTTAATAGTTTACATTGATGTATTTTCTGGGTTGGCAGTGTAAATTATAGTACAGACACCTGGTAATAAACTGCAAATAATTAAAACATTTTCTATACAATATATTGTTTCAAACTACTAAAAAGTCAATAAAAGACACTTTGGTAAACTGCAGAGTTGAAATTTCATTAGTAAAAGTCATCAGAGCAGAGGTCAAGTAACCATAGTGCAATTCAAAACCATAGATAAACACATGTAAATCACAAAATACGGAAATGGAAATTAAGAAATACTTTTTACAGTGACTCTATGACCATTATTGGCTGTCTATGAAGAATATCTATTGATGTTATGGAAATATTAAAATGTTTTTTGACCTTGAATGGAGGTAAACCTCTAGCAGGAAGCTCCAAAACCAAATTAGCAAACTTTAAAATCACACAATAATCCATGAAAGCCTCTGTTTGTGCATCAGACACTCCAGCATCTTTTGTTATAGTCATAAACTAAAGTTTATCTTTTTAAATGTAAAATACACCATTAATATCATTTGCACGGATTTGACTTTACACAAGATTAATTTGTTAACCCCAAACGCTGCTCATTTGATGAGATATTACAAATTCATATAATCCCTAGACTTCCGGACATTATTTTGGCAGTGTTCAAGGTGGCAAAGCAGCATAGATGTGGTATGTATTGACTTTGTGACGCATATAGCGATGGCTGGGAGACTCAATAACTAGCGGCGAGGCCAACGAGCGTGTCAATTGATTATTTTGCTGGAGAGGAGAGTAAGCCGTATGAGCCGCAGCGCATTTACTTGTATTTCTAGGGAATTGTGGAAAGGTTGCATCATTCGCAAGCAGATCTCTAATCCGCACGCGCACATTTTCATCTTTTTGAAGTTAATATTGTTGATGTTTTTTTCCTTCAGGCTCAAATAGTTTCCCTCATTACGACTCTTTAAGTTGATCAATCGCTTAATCCGGTCAAATCCAGTTTGATTCTGATGAATGATGCAACATGTATATATACATACAGTACTGTGCAAAGGTTTTAGGCCAACATTAATCTGTTGTTTTACTGAGGGTGTAATGGATATACGTCACCCTTTACCACAAAACCAGTCATAAGTGTACATTTTCTGTCCGTTTTTATTAAATTGAGATTTTTTACAGGATGAATAAATGATTTTTCAGTTGATGTATGTTTTGTTAGGATAGGGATTAGGTTAGAAATTTAATTATTTTGGTTTAATTGTTTAAGACAATGTTGGAGAGAGACTGTTTGTCCTGGTTTGAGCTGCACTTCTTCTAGTGTTGTTAGCGATGTTGTCTGAATTAATGGAATAGTGAGTGTTGAAAAGTACAGCTAGGTTTTAATCCATTATGCCATTCTGTCTGGAACGGATTTCAGGTGATAGTTTTCATTTTCAGCATAATAATGCTCCACTATGGCAGCGAAATCCTATTTGGAGAATGAAATGGCCTCCACAGTGTCCAGAGCTAAATATTATAGAGACTGTGTGAGATCACCTGGACAAAAAGAAAGATATGACACTCTAAACCTAAAGAAGTGGAACTCTGGAAAGTGCTAAAAGAAGCCTGATGTTATTTACACAGCACATTATTTCAGAAAATGACAGATCAGGTAGAACAAAACAAGGGAAGCCACATTAAACATGACTTTAGCTTCAAGAGGAAACAGCTGATAAAAATAGACAGTCATAAAATGGCCTCCACAGTGTCCAGATCTGATTATTATAGAGCAGGGGTCACCAATCCTGTTCCTGGAGAGCTACCTTCCTGCAGATTTTAGTTGCAACCCTGACCAAACACACCTGCTTGTAATTATCAAGTGCTGCTTTAGGTACTATTAATTGGTTCAGGTGTGTTTGATCAGGGTTGGGACTGAATTCTGCAGGAAGGCAGCTCTCCAGGAACAGGGTTGGTGACCCCTGTTATAGAGGCTGTATGAGATCACCTTGCACAGAAAAAGAAAGATATGACACTCTAAACCTAAAGAAGAACTCTGGGAAGAGCTAAAAAAGCCTGATGTTATTTCACATCACATTATTTCAGAAAATGACAGCACACTTAGAACAAAACAGTTACCAGGGAAAGCCATATTAAACCTAGACTTAAGCTTAAAGAGGAATCAGCTGATGAAAAATAGACAATCATGAAATGGCCTTCACAGGGACCGAAGCTCAATATTATAGAGGCTGTATGAGATCACCTGGACTATAAAGAAAGATAACACACTCTAAACCTAAAGAATAACTCTGGAAAGTGCTAAAAGGCATCTGATATTACACAGCACATTGTTTTAGAAAATGACAGGAGAACTAGAACAAAACAGTTGCCAAGGGAAGCCACATTAAACCAAGACTAAAGCTTGAAGAGGAATCAGCTGATGAAAAATAGAGGGTCATAAAATGGCCTCCACAGTGTCCAGACCTGGATATTATAGAGGCTTTATGAGATCATCTGGGCAAAAAAGAAAGACAAGGTAAATCTAAAGAAGAACTCTGGGAAGTGCTAAAAGAAGCCTGAAATTTCACAGCACATTATTCTAGAAAATGACAGGACAATTAGAACAAAAAAGGGAAGCACATTAAACATAGACTTTAGCTTGAAGAGGAAACAGCTGATGAAAAATAGACAATCATAAAATGGCCTCCAACAGTGTCCAGACCTGAATATTATAGGAGCTGTATGAGATCATCTGGGCAAAAAAGAAAGATATTACACTCTAAACCTAAAGAAGAACTCTGGGAAGTGCTAAAAGAAGCCTGAAATTACACAGCACATTATTTCAGAAAATGTCAGGAGAACTAGAACAAAACAGAACTTTTGCTTGAAGAGGAAATGTTGTGCTGCTGTTGTTGTTTTTTGTATATATTTCCTATATTTTCTGTTTGTTTTGAATGAAGAGACTGATTGTTATTGGGTCAACAAAGCTGTTATAATGCTTAGGACTTTTTCACTCGATGGTATATTTCACAATGCTGTTGTTTTGACCCCTGTTGTCCTGAGCCGTGGACCTGAGAGTGATTTTCTTCCATACTGGTGTCAAATAAAGTGTGAATTTACATTTAAGCCACATTTTTCAAATCTATACGCAAACTAGTCAAGTAGAAGAAACTTTTCTTATGTCAGAATACTGATTTTCTAGATGGATATATAAAAGATGGTCTTTCTAGAGCACAGGTGTCAAACTCAGTTCTAAAAGGGCCGCAGCTCTGCACAGTTGAGTTACAACCCTAATTAAACACACCTGATCAAACTAATTGAGTCCTTCAGGCTTGTTTGAAACCTACAGGGTGTTGGAGCAGGGTTGGAACTTAACTGTGTAGGGCTTCGGCCCTC
The DNA here is from genome assembly GCF_052040795.2 of Danio rerio. Taxonomy (NCBI): domain Eukaryota; kingdom Metazoa; phylum Chordata; class Actinopteri; order Cypriniformes; family Danionidae; genus Danio; species Danio rerio. The sequence continues at coordinate 55,669,258 of NC_141021.1, forward strand.
CAGGAATTGAGCTTGACACCCCTGTTCTAGAGGATATATAAAAAGATGAAAAAAGAATATTCTGTGATAATTTATTCACCATCATGTCATTCCAAAACATCCTAAGAAGATATTTCAAGTCCAAAATAACACTGGGTCCCATTGACTTTCATTGGATGCAAAAAAAGCACAAAGGAGTTTTTTTTAGGATGTTGCTATGTGGTTGCTAGGGTGTTTTGCATAGTTTCTAGGGCACTACAGAATGATTACTAAGGAGTTCTGAGTGGTTTTTAGAATGTGTTCATTTGCAAAAGTGTTCTAATTGGTTCTAATGTGGATTCTAAAGCTGGATTTATACTTCTGCCCTTCTCTGAATCAGGACAGTCTGCTCAATTCACACACACACACACACACACACACACACACGCACGCTTGAGAGGCTTCTGTGGTCGGTGTGATCACTGTTGTTGCCAGAGTGGAGAAAAATTCATGCATACTAACTAGGGGTGTCAAATCAAAATCGATCGAAATTTATGCTCAATTTCGATTATCGAATCAAAAAATAGAATTGTCGATGCTGCCACGCCCCCATGTCACGTTAGCTTGGCTTGCCAAGCTGGAAAAAACAGGCTTGTTGAAGTGCTTGTTAAACTGCAGAAGCAGGAGACCCGTCGACAGAACTTAAACCCTCTCCTCTTTCAATAAAGTCGCCGGTGTGTAAGCATTTTGGATTTCCAGTGAGTTATGTTGACAACGTTCGTGTTGTAGACAAAAAAAAACACAGTTTTGCAAGCTCTGCTATGTACGTATTACGTACGGTTCGTCCGATACTACACCGGCATTGCGGTCCTCCGCCCGCCCCCGTTGCAAATCCTCTCGCGAAAAGTTCACACCCAGGCCCTGTTTACACTGTCTTTGTTTTTAAATGGCATTTTAGAACGACAACGATTTGACATCCACAGTGGTGTGTAGCATTTCTGAGCAGCCCTCCTTCCTCTCTACCTCTGAAAATGCACATCACGTGACCACACAGACACAGACGCACACACAGCCATGCGCTCGAGACAGCAGGTCCAGGCAGTCAGAGGACTGCTTCAATCTTTCACTCACTTGTACTTAGTCATTTTAGCGAACACTTCAGATACTGTTGGCTGGTTCCTGTTGGTTGTGCGTCTTTTTTACCGACGCCATTATAACGACACAGATCACTGCCTATTCACGAGTCCCGCAGAAAAAGTGATTGACAGGTGGTAATTATGTGTGTGTCTTGCCTTTATTCATTTACTGTATGATTTGTTTATGGGTAAAACAAAGACCATGCAGGTCAGGTAGTTTAAACGGTAGGCTACAAATAATTAATTGGTCATTAATTAATTAATTATTCATAATCGAAAATCGAATCGTGCCTTTAGAATCGAAAATGTAATCGAATCGAGGATTTGGAGGATCGTAACACCCTTAATACTAACCGAAAGTAGCGGTTTTAGTGAAACTCCTTCGGATCATATCGTCAAACTTTCTTCTATTGGGTGTGAAACTTTCAAAAAGTGAAGCGCTATGAATACTTTCCATATGCACTGTAATTAAGCATATACAGCCATCCGCAGTGATGACGCATTTACAATTATGAAATCCAATCATCATTAAAAGATTGTATTACAACAGTAAACTGGGTATTAGAAGCACATAGACCACTGCATATATAACCACTTACACACTTCTCGTGACTCACACACAATAAGCCACTATTTCGAGCCATTAGCCAGATTGTATAAAATTGTACGACTTCAGGAACAAAACTGTTATGTTGTGTCCTTCGTTTTTTTTTCTCTCTGGAGCCCTTAATGACTTATAACACACACCAGAGCCTTGACATTTCTTTAGTTTTGTCCTGCTGGCACAAATCTTCTGACATGTTTGTTACTCTCAGATAAATCACGAGCACCTCTGTTGTCCATCACACACTCCTTCCCCTTCATCTCCGCTTCAATTTGTCCCCGTCAGGATGTCTAATTAGAAAGCTCATGTCTTGAATTGGCAGCGGTTTGTCTTGTGCTTTCCTCCACACCAAGCATTTCAGATAAGAGTGCTTTTTTTTTATTATTATCATTATTCTCAGGCCTCTGAAGAAGAAAGAAAAGCATGTCATGTCATCCCGGCCCCTTTGTGATTCCCAGAAATAAAGAGCTCTCTGCATTCTGCACTTTGTGAAAGATCACAGCCTACTGTATCTTCAAGTCTTATTTTATTGACGCGAGGCCGGTCATGTGAACATGCCCATGTTTTTTTGGTATCATTTTGAGCATCTTTTAAACCCAGATTCATTAAAAACCAAGCGACGTCCAATTATTTTCTTTACAGTGTTTGAGTTTTTAAGGGAAACTTTGTACAAAAGAAATTCAACGTCTTTTTTGAAAAGTTTTTCCAGCCTCCACTTGTGGGAAGATTTATCAGTGGAGCGCGCCACTGATACGAGGCAAGGACATTTGCTGTTTCTACCGGAGAGAAATCAATTTCGGAAAGAGCGTCCGCACTGCACATTAATCCAGCCTGATACGGACCTCATTTTGTTTCCTTTCAGACTTGGCTAATGTTTTACTTCATGCTTGGCGTTTCTGTTTTTCCGCCTCACTAGCTGAGTCAGGTCCTCTTTTAAAAACGCTCCTGAATTAAATTTGCATATAAAGTTGTGTTAAAGGGAAAGTTCGCCTAAAAAGTAAATGCTCATAATATTGCACATCTGCGGGTGTGATACTGAGTTTATACAACAGATTAATGGCGAACAGTTGAAGTCAGAATTGTTAGCCCTGAATATTTTGTTCCTCAGTTTCTGTTTAAAGGAAAGTATATATTTTTTAAACCCATCTCTAAAGAGTTAATAATAATAATAATAATAATAGTGTATTATGAGTATTATTAAGTGTTTCACTTAATAATACTCATAATAGTTTTAATAAGGGCGTCACGGTGGCACACTGGGTAACACAATCGCCTCACAGCAAGAAGATCGCTGGTTCGAGCCTCAGCTGGGCTAATTTATCATTTCTGTGTGGAGTTTGCATGTTCTCCCCATGTTTGCGTGGGTTTCCTCCGGGTGCTCCGGTTTTCCCCACAGTCCAAAGACATAAAGCTAAGCTAAATTGTCTGTAGTGTGTGTGTGAATGAGTGTGTATGGGTGTTTACCAGTGTTTGGTTGCAGCTAGAAGGGCGTGTGCTGCGTAAAACATATGCTGTATAGATGGTGGTTCATTCCGCTGTTGCAACCCCTGATTAATAAAGGGACTAAGTTGAAAAGAAAATGAATGAATAGTTTTAATAACTCATTTTTGCCATGATGGCAGCACATACTAGTTGACTTAATATTTTTCAAGACACTAGTATTCAGCTTTAAGTGACATTTAAAGGCTTAACTAGGTTAACTAGGCAAGCTATGCCGAGATCAGACAGCATGATTTTTAAAGTAGTCACGTCACAGATGCTTTCACACTGCATGACTATCTTGGCTATCGCTCCGTCACTGCTGTGTTTACACTGCAAGATGGATCGGCAACAGGAGGTTTCACACTGCATGACATTACAATAGGAGAATCGCAGACAACTTTGTCTCAGTCTGCAAACTGCGTTTCACAACCAAACACATGCAAGAAGTGACATTGAAACAATGCGAGGTCACGTAGTATATCTTTTGTTATTAAATATATAATGAGATAAAAGCCTTTAATGGGGTAGAAAATCTACTTATTTTGTTCCCCTGACTTTTGAAGGGAATTAGCAATTTCTCCTAAACTTTTCCTGTTTCGACCCAGTTGTGGTATTGCTCAGATCACATGTCAAATAGAAACGGCCACTCCTGCCAAAATTTCACTTGCTTTTCCTTCATTTTTGGGGTCCAAATAAACTGAAAAAATGCACCTGCAGATACCCATACTAGTGGATCATGATGATTCATGATTTAAATTACTGACAGGTCCAGATATGTAGCATGCCAAATATTCACGAGTGTGATTGTTATTTCTCAAAACCTGTCTGTGGTAACACCATCAGTTTTTTCCCCTCCACTCTCAGAAATAAAAGTCCACCAGCTGTCACTGGGGTGGTACCTTTTTAAAAGGTGCACATATGTACTTGAAGGGTCCATATTGGTACCTCAGAAGTATATATATTAGTGCCTAAAAGTTTTAGGAGGAACACTTTTGTACTTTTTAGGTACTAATATGTACCCTTGAGGTATTAATATGGACCTTTTAGGTACAAATTTGTACCTTTTAAAAAGTTACCACTCCAGTGACAGCTCGCATACCTTTATTTCTGAGAGTGTAGTAAATACTAAAGCTGTGTTTTACTGTCTAACTCAGAGAATTGTGGGTAAATGCTCTGTAGTTTGGGGTAGAATTTTCTCTGATGTGCTGATCAGAGCACAGATGCGGCTCTCTCTGGGTTGCCAGTTCTGTCTGTATCGGCCCGTCTACAGTCAGACTGTCAGCACTCAGCCTGTATTTGGTCATTGTTGTTCTTAATTGACTCTCTTTTACTGCACTCAGATATGTTGCTGTAGTATAATATCTATTTAGGTCTAAATAACATTGTGTTTTCCTCCTGCTTCGTTCCAGTAAATCAGCTACTCTTATTTTCTTGCATTAATCTTCTGATTGGGCTTAATTCTGTGGATGAGCATGTCCATGTCCTGATGCTGCTGCCTGCATCTCAGATGTCAAATTGCACAAAACCTTACCCTTTATAGACAAAGATTCTAAAAGAAAATTGAAAAAATGCTATACTTGTTGAAACATGCCGTTCTTTATTTACCCTACTAAGATTGAGCTCTGCTGTGTAGATGAAACGGTGAGAAGTTTGCATCTGCAAAAACCATGAAAAACCCTAATTTGTGGGAGGATTCAGATATCAAGTTGAAAGCTTAACATCTCCAAGCCTTTATTTGAAAAGTCTCTGTAGATCTAGCAATAAAGGAATGAGTTGTTTCATTGAATTACTAGAGAGATCAACTGATTGAGTGTAGTTAACAGCATTAGCATTTCTTCAACAAGTAAATCTCAAACACTTAATAAAGCATTAGATCGAACGTCAATATCTTATTCTTTCATCATCTTTCGAGGAGATTTTTTCATTACAGCGCTGATCGATGCATTTGTTAGTCGCGTCTTAATAATGATGTCCTTGTTTATGTCCTTGTTTTCGATTATAAAAGTCTTTGCACAAAGCAGTATTGACATTCACTCTTCAGGTAGATCTCATATTCATAAGAAAGCATTAGTCTGAATGTGTGCTGAGGAAAGCAATATCTTAGTGTCCTTTCATCTCTTAAGGAGATTTCCCATGAGAAAAGGATATTATAATGTCCTTGATTCTATTCTTGGTTTGGTCTACTGTTTTTGTCACCATCTAATGGTGTAACAGTGTAACCTGCATTAAAGTCTTAGCATTTAATCATTCATTCATTTACCTTTTTTGACTTAGTCCCTTAATCTGGGGAATGAACCGCCAACTATTCTAGCAAATTTTTTATGCAGAGGATGCCCTTCCAGCCACAACCCAGCACTGGAAACACCCATACACTCTCACATTCACACACACACACACACCACGACCAATTTAGGCCCCGTTTACACTAATGCGTTTTAGTTTGAAAACGCATAAGTTTTGCTACGGTTACGCCATCCGTCCACACTACGCCGGAGTTCTCGAGTGCCGAAAACGGAGTGTTTCGAAAACGCTGGAGAGGCCGTTTTCATTCTGAAACGCTGCTGCTCCATCTCAGTGTGGATGGGGAAAGACGGAGACATCTGAAAACGGAGGCGGGGCTGCAGACATTCGCCTCTCTGATTGGGGCTTTTCCTCAATATTAAGTAGCCTAACACACAGTTCAGCCCTGAATCTTCTCCGTGTAAGTTCAGACTTCGCAAGTTTGATCAAGGCTGCAGTCTCTTCTTCTCAGTTTGATATGGAAAACATACCGAGGACACGCGTCAATCTTCACAGGGAACAGTGTACTTTATAACTTCATTCACATAACCCTGGCTACGTTGTTTCACTTTCTCAACAATAAAATGTAAACTTGATATAAGGAACTGCCTATTTTTATTTTAATATTAACAACTAAACAGACAGCAGAAATGTTGAGGCGTCGTGCTGCATGAGCGTCATCTTCACTGTGTGGATATTTATAACAAAACGGAGCCGATAACAACTGCCTCCTTTCAATTTCAGTGAAAATACGAAACACAGCCTTTCTTTTGCTGAATATCAGTTTTAATAATCGATAATGGCCATTATAAAAGTATAACATACAATAAGTTTATACATTATAGGAAATAAAGGCAAGCGATCAGTCAATATACAGAATAGGCTACATGGTTACATTAATCATTAACTTATCTTTGCGCTCAGCCAAAACACCTGAGAACAAGTAAGAGATTCCAATGACCAAAGTCAGGGAATATGTCGTTAGATAAAGACAACAAGATGAATGAAATATCACGTTTAATAAATATAGTGAGATTAGATCCAGCGGGAGATGCTTGATGAGAAGTCCGACTAGCAGAGCTCTCATCTGGGTAGATGGGCTCCAGCGATTGCCAAAGTGTGTGTGGTCACGTGATGTGCGTTTTCAGCGTTTTGATGTGGACGGAGAGCAGTTCAGAAACGCTGGGTAAAACGCGAGTGTGGACGCGGATCGTTTTCATTCTAAAACGCCGTTTTAAAACTAAAACGCACTAGTGTAAACGGGGCCTTAGTTTATCCAATTCACCTACAGCGCATGTGTTTGAACTGTGGGGGAAACCGGAGCACCCGGAGGAAATCAACGCCATTATGAGGAGAACATGCAAACTCCACACAGAAATGCCACTCAACATTTCTAATAGAAGTCATTATTTTAAAGATTATGTCTTGAGCATCTGATTTTACCTAAGAGCTTTTGTGCTTTTATTTTCTCTAACTTGCGGTTTGTGCACGCTGCATGTGATGAAAGACAATTAAAAGGCGCATATGTTGACTTTTTGTAAAGTATAGTATAAAAACTTTTAGAAACGTTTGTGTGTTTGAATCACCTGAAGAATGTAAAAATAAAAACAGCACGAAGCAATTACTTGATGAGTGCAAATCATTACCTTTTTAAATAATGGTATTGACTAGATTAACACACCAAAAAAGTTTATTTAAAAACCGCGAGAGCGCAGGGCAAAATTCCTTACTCTTGCACATTTATGCAGAAAAACTTAAAAAAATATATATATATTTTAATTTAAGTACCTAATAAAATACTTAAATAAATAAGACGTTCTCATTAATCTTAAACAATGTGCAAAACTTTCCTTGCTGTGTTAAAAGTCATTTTGGAAAATTTGAAATATATGTAAAAATTCACAAGAAGGCTAATCTTTTTTTTTGTCTTCCACTGTTTATGTATATTGTGTGTATATATATATATATATATATATATATATATATATATATATATATATATATATATATATATATATATATATATATATATATATATATATATATAACCGGTTATTATGTACTGATTTCATTATCTCACATGCGCAATGTCTCCGTAGCTTACTATGAAGAGGGAGGCGAGCGTGAATATTTACAACACTCCCACTACTTCAAAGCGCAGAAACTGTGCACAATTTCACTGCGTGTGTGTTTGCTGGACAGTCTTTCACTGTCACTTACAGCAGAAGGCCCTAATTCACTGCTATTTAGAGAATGAAAGAACTCCTTTTCTCTTTCTCACTGTGGCCCATTTGACCTGCTGGCATGACTTTTCCTCTCCTCTCGGCTGTTACAGCTATACTTCTGGATCCAGTCACGAGCGTGTGCCTGCAGAGTTTTCTCCACCGTGTCTATCATGGATCAGCTGTGATCGCCGCTGCCATTTATCAGTGTCACTCATCTGTAAAGAGCGCCAGCGCCCACGAGCCAATCACAGCCAATTCTGTTGAGCGTGTGACCAATCAAAGGGGTGTTTGAGAACTTGGTAGACAAGCATCAGAAAGCGAGTTGGATATTTATTTGTTTATTTGCTATAAATGCTCGTGTTGTTTAAAGGTACAGTTTATATATCTGACTGCTTGTATTAAAGGATAAAATTGTATTACAAAAAGTATATAAATATTATAGAGTAACAAATGAGTCGTCCTTAATCCAGCTAAACAGATCTATAGCACATCAAGGGTTTCATTAAACTGGCTTTACTCTTGTACAAAAACTCTGTAGGATACTCTTAAGTGATATTTATGGTGTTTTTGGAGCTCCAAGTCTCCATTTATTAGAGTTGCAATTACTTACCAAATTTGTTATCAAAATTAGAGTCTAAATGCATTCTGCAGGATAGTTTCTGCATTTGAGCCAGTGTAGTCTACTTTTAATAGGTATTTATGGTGTTTTAAAGTACTTTCTGGATCTTCAAGTCTCCTTCCCTCTGAGTTGCAATTACTAACCAAATTTCTTTTTAAAATTAGTGTCTAAATGCATTCTTCAGGGTATTTTCTTCTGCATTTGAGCCAGTGTAGTCTACTTTTAATAGGTATTTATGGTGTTTTAAAGTCTTTCTGGATCTCCAAGTCTTCTTTCATTTGAGTTGCCATTACTAACCAAGTGGGTTATCAAACTTTGAGTTTAAATGCATTCTTCAGGATATTTCCTCTGCATTTGAGCCAGTGTAGCCTACTTTTAATACTTATTTAGGTGTTCTAAAGTCCTTTTTGGATCCCCAAGTCTCCCTTCATATTAGTTGCAACTACTAACCAAATTTACTATCGAAATTAGTGTCCAAATGCATTCTGCAGGGCTTTTTTCTGCTTTGAAACAGTCTAGTCTACTTTTAATAGTTATTTGTGGTGTTTTAAAGTAATTTCTGGATCTCCAAGTCTCCTTCCCTTTGAGTTGCAATTACTAGCCAAACTTTTTATCAAATTAGTGTCCAAATGCATTCTTCAGGGTATTTTCTTCTGCATTTGAGCCAGTGTAGTCTACTTTTAATAGTTATTTATGGTGTTTTAAAGTGTTTCTGGATCTCCAAGTCTCCTTTCATTTGAGTTGCCATTACTAACCAAATTTACTATCGAAATTAGTGTCCAAATGCATTCTACAGGGTTGTTTTATGCTTTGAACTAGTCTAGTCTACTTTTAATAGGTATTTACATGTATAGTGTTTTAAAGTACTTTCTGGATCTCCAAGTCTCCTTCCCTTTGAGTTGCAATTACTAGCCAAACTTTTTATCAAATTAGTGTTTAAATGCATTCTTCAGGATATTTTCTTCTGCATTTAAGCCAATGTAGTCTACTTTTAACAGTTATTTATGTTATTTTGAAGTCCTTTTTGGAGCTCCAAGTGTTCTTCCCTATGAGTTGCAATTACTAACCAAATTTCTTTTTAAAATTAGTGTCCAAATGCATTCTTCAGGGAATTTTCTTCTGCATTTGAGCGAGTGTAGTCTACTTTTAATAGTTATTTGTGGGTTTTAAAGTACTTTCTGGATCTCCAGGTCTCCTTCCCTTTGAGTTGCAATTACTAACGAAATTTGTTATCAAAATTAGTGTCCAAATGCATTCTTCAGGATATTTTCTTCTGCATTTGAGCCAGTGAAGTCTACTGTTTATAGTTATTTATGGTGTTTTAAAGTCTTTTTCAGAGCTCCAAGTCTCCGTTCATTTCAGTTGCAGTTAGTGAGCAGAATTAAACTGTTTTCTTCTGCTTTTCATAATGGTTTGTAAGAACACATTTTAGGTGAACTATCCCTTTATCTTCTATAATAGCTTGTTTTTATCATCTGTATTCCCATAAAGGTGGCATTCAAATGAGATTCTGGATAATTTAGCATTGCTTGTTTGTGAATTATCCCAACAAACACTGTAGAGTAGTTTAATGGACAATGAAAGATGACCTCTCCAGCACACCCAAATCCTCCCAGACCTTCCTGGAAAGCAGCCCTTTTCTTTGATTAGAAGACAAATAATGGGACAGACGTGATTCTTGTCCATTATTAATGTATCGTGACCGGGAGAAAAGGACGCTGCGAGCGAAATGAAAGCGCCATCTGTCTTTTCTTGCGTCTGTATGGGAAGGCGACCGGCCGATCCATCAGGTCAGGGGTGGACACGCGCTCATGTGTAATATGCAGCTACAATAGCTTTGATTGGTCTGCGGCGCGAGAGCCAATCAATATCCATTTCTGCGGTTCCCCGAGGCCTCCGAGCCCAGCATTTATTTCTCTTTAACATCCACCGGCTTTTTATTTGCCTTTAATTTAAGCGTGTCGGCATGACTAGAATGTTCTGTCATTTAGCAGTCGATTTGCTCACTGCACAAGGATAATCGTCTCCTTCCAGGCTGCCAAATGGACTGTTTTTGTGAGGGATTTAAGTGTGTGTACTTTGACTGCTTTCCAGATAACAGGAGGGAACATTCACGCAATGTTCTGTCAAGGTTTTCTCAAAGTTATGAAGAAAGTTCTGTCACTAACATTCATTCAGAGTTGTCTTGTTTTTGATCATGTTTGAACAAAAGCATTTTTCATGTGTGTTTTTCATCAAACCTTTTCTATATGTGACTCTACGGATTCATGTGAATAGACTACATCATCTGGTGAGGTTCTTCCAAAGTTGTGAACAGTTCTTTAGGTAACATTAATACAACATTCATTCAATGTTGACTGATCTTAAACAATGTTCTCAGAACAAGTTATTAATGTATTATTAATGGAATGTATTTTTAACTTTTGCAGTTTGTGTTATTTTCAAAACATCATTATTTGTTTCAAATCACAGATGTCAAGATTTTCAGTAAATGTGTATATTTAAACATAGTTAAACATGTTTTTAAAGCGAATTACAGATAATTATATTATTTTAAGTTATTTGTACTAAACAATTTGTACTGCCATCTGCTGTTCAAAACTAGCCTAGAGCGCCGTCGGCTGTTCAAAACTAGACTAGAGCGCTGTCTACTGTTCAAAGCTAGCCTAGAGCATCATTTGCTGTTCAAAACTAGCCTAAAGTGCTATCTGCTGTCCATTAGCCTAGAGCGCCACCTGCTGTTCAAAACTAGACTAGATCGCTGTCTACTGTTCAAAGCTAACCTAGAGCGTCATTTGCTGTTCAAAACTAGCCTAAAGTGCTATCTGCTGTCCATTAGCCTAGAGCGCCATCTGCTGTTCAAAACTAGACTAGAGCAGCATCCGCTGTTGAAAATTAGCATAGAGTGCCGTATGCTGTTAAAAACTAGCCTAGAGCCGTGTCTGCTGTTGAAAACTACCGTAGCGCAGCGTCTGCTGTTCAAAACAAACCTAAATTGCCATCGGCTGTTCAGAACTAGACTAGAGTACCATCTACTGTTCAAAACATACCTATAGCGCCATCTACTCTCTAAAACTAGCCTAGAGCGCCACTTAGTTTTTAAAACTAGCCTAGACTATTATTTGCTGTTCAAAATTTACTTAGAGCGTCATCTGCTATTCAAAACTAGCCTAGAGCGCCATCTGCTATTCAAAACTAGCCTAGAGCGTCATCTGCTGTTCAAAACTAGCCTAGCTAGTTTTGAACAGTAGATGGCGATCTGGGCTAGAGCGCCATCTATTGTTCAAAACCAGCACAGAGCAATGCAGACTCAACTTCTCAAATGTTTTTTTATAACAGTTCTACATAGGAGTGTATATTAATAAAAACCATCAGCTTTCTCCATTTTATCGATCAGTTTGTAATTTCTGGCCTGTGTTTCAAACGTCTCTCAGTCTCAGCCTTAATATTTATGTGTTTAATTGAAGTCGTGGGCCTGATTGCACTGAGGGGCTTGGCATTTCCTTTCCTCTCATTATCCTCATTCTTACTTCCACTGATCATTGGTGAACATCCAGACAGCACATTTGCTGCTCTTCTTTCCGGGTGTTTGGAGGATGTGGCTGATGGCGGAGTCGCTTTGAAATGTTTCCTGCTGTTCAGTGGCCAAACGTCCCTCATGCTGTGTGTGTTTGATGCAGAGCTCTTGATTATTTTAGGCTAGTTTTGCCGCATTTTGATGAACACACTGGTTGTGTCCTTGATAATACACTTTAGAGTGTGTTTAGTACATCTAGAAGATTTATCTTGGAGAAGGTTTGACAGTGGAGATTTTTACAGTATATAAGATGGTAAAGTTGTAAATCTATACATGAAAGTGATTAAAGAAAAAATATATGGCAAAATATATGTGCAAAATAAATGTAACCACGACTGGGGTGGAGTGACAGGAGACCACAGGAGGTAAGATCCACTATGCAGTTTATTCAATAGTCAGGCAAGCAATGGTCATCAGGTGCAAACAGGTATATACAGGCAGTCCAGAATCGTAAACGTTAAACAGGCAAATGGTCAAAAGGCAGGCAGCTAAACAGGAAGACAAGGTACTAGGCTAGGATCGTTACACGGAGAAACAAGACAGGGAAACGCGTTGTAATGTTACTAGGAGAACAAGACTCGGCAAACTGGTGGCGTGAGAGAGTGGCTTATGAATGGGATGTAATCAGTCTGTGAACAAGGTCCAGCTGGTGATGCAATCAGGAAACATGAGTGAGCAGGTGTGCGTGTTTGGGAGCAGTGCATGTATGAAAATGTAGTCCTGGGAAATGCGGAAATGTAGTTTCAAGTTCGTGTGAGAACCAGCGATCCTCTGGGGAGTGATCGCTGGTTGTGACATAGCCCCCCCTCTAGGAGTGGATTCCAGACACTCCACTTACTGTTCAGGCGGGAGGCGGAGCGGAGGCAGAACAGGGGGAGGGATGGAGGGCCAGGACCATGCAGCTGGGGCGTACCTGGGGCGTGGAGCTGCAGAGGGCCTGGAGACTGGAGCTGCGGAAGACCCGGAGAGTGGAGCTGCAGTGGTCCTGGATCGCGTGGCAGCGAAGGACCTGGAGTCCTGCGAGGAGCTGGCAGGGCTGGAGGCTTGAAGGGAGCCGGCAGGGCGAGTTGTCTGGATGGCGCCGACAGGACGAGGAGTCTGGATGGCGCCGACAGGGCGAGGAGCTGTGGCCGTTCTGGTAGCTCCGGCAGCGGCGGACACTCGGAAAGCTCAGGCGGCGACCGCGGCCACTCGGGAAGCTCAGGCGGCGACGGCGACCACTCGGGAAGCTCAGGCGGTGGCGGCGACCACTCGGGAAGCTCAGGCGGCGGCGACCACTCGGGGAGCTCAGGCAGCGGCGGCGACCACTCGGGAAGCTCAGGCGGCAGCGGCGACCACTCGGGAAGCTCAGGCGGCGGCGGCGACCACTCGGGAAGCTCAGGCGGTGGCGGCGACCACTCGGGAAGCTCAGGCGGTGGCGGCGACCACTCGGGAAGCTCAGGCGGCGGCGGCGACCACTCGGGAAGCTCAGGTGGTGACCACTCGGGAAACTCAGGCGGCGGCTCTGGCTGAGGCGCTGGCGGCGGCGTCGGCTCTGGCTGAGGCGCTGGTGGCGACGTCGGCTCTGGCTGAGGCGCTGGCGTCGGCTCTGGCTGAGGCGCTGGCGGCGGCGTCGGCTCTGGCTGAGGCGCTGGCGGCGGCGGCGGCTCTGGCTGAGGCGTTGGCTGCGGCGTTGGCTCTGGCAGCACTGGAGGGTCTGGCAACACTGGAGGGTCTGGCAGCACTGGAGGATCTGGCAGCACTGGAGGGTCTGGCAGCACTGGAGGGTCTGGCAGCACTGGAGGGTCTGGTAGCTCTGGAGGATCTGGCAGCACTGGAGGGAATGGCAGCTCTGGAGATGGCCTTTCAGGAGCAGGAACAGACTTTGAACTGGAAGCCATCTTGTGAGCTGGCTGACTGGGAGCGGCCATCTTGTGAGCTGGCTGTGGACAATGGGTCGCAAAGCCCCGTAGCCAGCGGGTCTTGCTCTCTACAGCCCCCCCCAAAGAATTATTTGGATTTTCGTCCACCTCTCCTATGGTGAACGAAGATCCACTCATTTGGAGAGCCAGATCGATAAATTGTGCTAGCGTCCATTGGGGATTGTGCAGTGGCATGTAGGAGTACAGTGGTTCAGTAAGTCCTCCGCGAAAGAAAATCATTAAACACAACTCACTCATGGATGTCAGATGTGAAAGTTCAATGAATTTCTCCACGTATTCCTCGATTGACCGGGCTTCCTGACGGAGGCGCATGATTTGAATGCCCGCTGGATCCATGTTCCGGCCGAGTCTTCTGTAACCACGACTGGGGTGGAGTGACAGGAGACCACAGGAGGTAAGATCCACTATGCAGTTTATTCAATAGTCAGGCAAGCAATGGTCATCAGGTGCAAACAGGTATATACAGGCAGTCCAGAATCGTAAACATTAAACAGGCAAATGGTCAAAAGGCAGGCAGCTAAACAGGAAGACAAGGTACTAGGCTAGGATCGTTACACGGAGAAACAAGACAGGGAAACGCGTTGTAATGTTACTAGGAGAACAAGACTCGGCAAACTGGTGGCGTGAGAGAGTGGCTTATGAATGGGATGTAATCAGTCTGTGAACAAGGTCCAGCTGGTGATGCAATCAGGAAACATGAGTGAGCAGGTGTGCGTGTTTGGGAGCAGTGCATGTATGAAAATGTAGTCCTGGGAAATGCGGAAATGTAGTTTCAAGTTCGTGTGAGAACCAGCGATCCTCTGGGGAGTGATCGCTGGTTGTGACAATAAAGTTATTATTGATAAGCAAGAAATCCTGTTGACGATGATATATCTAGACAATATATGATGGTTAAATTTAATTGTTATATATCAGATCATATTATATGATCGTTCAGGGTGGCGCAGTGGTTAGCGATGGTGGGTTTCCTTCAGGTGCTCAGGTTTCCCCCACTGTCCAAAGACATGCACTATAGGTGAATTGGGCTAGCTAAATTGTCAATACTGTGTATGTGTGTGAATGGGAGTGTATGGGTGTTTCCCAGTTGTGGGTTGTAGCTGGAAGGGCAGCCGCTACTTAAAACACAGGGGTCGCCATAGTGGAACGAACCACCAACTTATCCAGAATATGTTTTAGCCACAGCAGAATAACCGCCAACTTATTCAGCACATTTTTACGCAGCGGATGCCCATCTCTGGAAAACATCCACACACACATTCACACACACACACACACTACGGACAATTTAGCCTACATAATTCACCTGTACCGCATGTCTTTTTACTGTGGGGGAAACCGGAGCACCCAGAGGAAACCCACGCAAACGCAGGGAGAACATGCAAACTCCACACAGAAACACCAACTGAGCAGAGGATCGAACCAGCGACCTTCTTGCTGTGAGGCGACAGCACTACCTACTGTGCCACTGCGTCGCCCCTTCTGAATCTCTGTGTAAGGAATTTTCTACAAAAAATAAGAGTGTACAAAAGACCCACTAATTCACCAAACCATAAAGTAATTATGCTTCCTCTTGAGACTGGGTCGAACACACCGGTTAAGCAGAACAAATAGTCTACCTCAGTCTATAATGAAACCGATCACTGTTTTAGCTCGTCTGATGAATGTAAATGCAGTAAATCTTCTTAAGCCGCGTCTCTGCTTTGAGTTTGTTGCTCTCCTACACTGGCATTAACATCAGGTTGACTTTTCAGCCTTTCCCAGTAATAGTCCCTGCTGCGTTTGTCATCTCAGACCTGCTAAATGAGGCCAGAGTCTCGTCTATTGATGTCTTCTCATATTTTCACTCTCTTTAGTGTTGGTCTTTTATTTGCTCTGAGCCATTCTCCCGGGAGCCAATTATCTGAAGTGTCGTCCCGATATTCTGATCCGGGATCAGGCCACTAACTCCATCTCTAATCTCCAGCATCACAAACAAACTCTAATTCTGACCTGAGAGCAGCTGTAAGGCGGATGCGGCCGCCCAGCTCTTCCTCATTACACGTTTGCTCTTTTCAGAGGGTTTTTCAAGTGCAGATGCTGGATTGTGTTTGATGGCGTCTATAAGTGGACATAAATTGGATACTTGGGATTGAAATGCTTTGTCTGAATCCAGATGGTTTTTCTTCAAAACAAGCAGTTATCATTGAGAATCCTCATCAGATCTACACATTTGAGTGGCTTTAAATTAGTGTACATTTTTGGAAATTTATCTATAAATAAATAAGCTTTCCATTGATGTACACTGTGACAAAAGACTTGTCACCGATCCGATTGTTTAGGAACAACAAATAATAACTTGACTTCTAGTTGATCATTTGCTATCAGAAGTGGCTAATATGAAAGGTAAAGGTCTCATCTGTGGATTACACTTATTTTACCAGAATAAAATATGATCATGCCTAGATTTATAATGATTTCTTTAGGACAGTATGGTCTAACTTTGCTTAGACAAAAGTCTTGTCACTTAACAGAAATAATGTCCAGTATGGAATATAAAGTCCTGCTGCAGTGGAAAGAGAATGAATATTGTGTCTGACTCCAACATGAGCACGGAGGACTGCATCCATACATCTCTGCAATCACTCAAAAGTCATCTGGAATGGCAGAGAAAGCGTTCTTGCAGGACTCCCAGAGTTCATCAAGATTCTTTAGATTCATCTTCAATGCCTCCTCCATCTTACCCCAGACATGCTCAATAATGTTCATGTCTGGTGACTTGGCTGGCCAATCCTGGAGCACCTTCACCTTCTTTGCTTTCAGGAGCTTTGATGTAGAGGCTGAAGTATGAGAAGGAGCGCTATCCTGCTGGAGAGTTTGCCCTCTCCTGTGGTTTGTAATGTAATGGGCAGCACAAATGTCTTGATACCTCAGGCTGTTGATGTTGCCATCCACTCTGCAGATCTCTCGCACACCCCCATACTGAATGTAACCCCAAACCATGATTTTTCCTCCACCAAACTTGACTGATTTCCATGAGAATCTTGGCTCCATGCGGGTTCCAGTAGGTCTTCTGCAGTGTTTGTGATGATTGGGATGCAGTTCAACAGATGATTCATCGGGAAAATCGACCTTCTGCCACTTTTACAAATGATCAACTAGAAGTCAAGTTATTATTTTCTGCTCTTACTGAGATTGACGACAAGACTCGTTTCAGGCAGTGTATGCTTTCTAATAAGTGGACAACATCTGGCTGAGATGCAACTATTTGACTATCTGGAAACTGAGGGTTCAAAAAATGTTATATTGAGAAAATTGCCTTAAAATTTGTTTGCACACAAAAATGCGCATTACTAATCAAACATTGAGTTTTAATATATTTACAGAGGGAAATTACACCATAAATTCATGAAACATGATTGTTACTTAGTATTTTAATGATTTCGAATTGCATTTTGTGACCTTGATCTTTCTTCCAACAACTTTTAACCTTAAAAAAATGAAAAAATGTTGAAAAAATTACTTTTATTAACATTTTTTTATAGTTTAAGGTGATATATTGTTTGGGTTGGTGTTGTATATTACGCTACAAAAGCCTTGTAATAAACCGCCAGTATATTTTCCCTTGTTTTAGAGACTTATTATTTCTCTATTTAGTTTTTCTTATACGTTATATTATTTCAAACTACTAAAATTTCAATAAGTCACTTTGTTAAACTGTAGAGTTGAATTTTCAACATCAAAAGTCGACAGCAAAGATCAGCATCCCAAAATGCAATTCCTAGCCGTAAATAAACGTAAAACACTCATGCGTTAACAAAAGTTTTGCAGGAGTTCTGTAGGATGCAATAAAGACCACAACTTCCATAATTCCACACACAATTACGCCATCATAAAAATGTGGCTTTGTTTATTGTGAATATACTCCCTCTAGTGGCCAAAATGACATACTGTATCTTTAATGCAGTCCCTCTCTCTCTCTTTCTCTCTCAGCTACAGCACAGCATATCAGTGCATCTACTATCCTCCAGAGCAGACGACCAAAGCCAGAGAGATCCTGAGTGTGGTTTCTCAGCTGCAGCCGCACATCACTGCATTGGCCGATCAGCTGCTGCAGAGCCCCAGAGACGCTCTCAGAGACACACTTAAGAGCCTGGAGGACAAGGTGAGACCCTCAGCTAATGCTTCTGCCTCTGTGTCAAGCACAAAACACAGCAACTATATGTGGAAGCAAATATATATTCCCTGTATTTACTGGATTTGGGCTCATTTTGAAATTTAGCCCTCTATATATTTCTGGAGATCGCAAATTTTGAAACCAGAAGTACGTATGGCTGCATTTCGTCTTTTAAACGAATGCTATGGGTTGGTATGAAGCCATTCCTATTTGGGCTACCAGCTGACCACTTACCTTAGTGTGGATGGCTTTTCCGCTGTTAATAGTTTGCCATCTATGTCGGTGGACTTGAAACGCAGAGAGGAGTTGACCACGACAACGGGGTTCAAGTCCAGCGAAGAACGGTTCCAGGAAGCGTGTAAGACAAAAAAAAAGAATCCTTAAAATAAACAAGTAAATAACAGGGTGAGAATGTAATTAAATATGAAATGTGGTAAAAATCAGTCGATGGCTTTTCTTTTTCTGAATTGCTTTTTAAACCTGTCAGTTGGGAAAGGAGGAGGGTGGGTCAGTCAATTGGTAAGTCAGTCAGTCGACAGCGGCCTCTGGTGGATTTACAGTAGAACAGCAGGCATGAATGGCACTCACAAGAGAAATTTGAGATCTAAAAAAGCGTACACAGCGGCCTTTGGTGGATTCACAAAAATAAAAACTGCAAAAAATTGACCTCCTAGTATGTATTTGGCTCTCTCCATAAATGTATATAGCGGTACGTTTTCAGAATGAGCCTGGGTTGAAACTATTAGATAAATATTGATGGGGCAGTTTACACAAAACTTGTTTATTTCAGTATTATTTATTTATATTTAAGTGGTTGTAAAGTTTTTTTTTTCTTCTGTTGAACACAAATGAAGATATTCTGAAGAATGTTGGAAAAAAGCAGCCATTGACATCCAGGGTAGGAACAGAAAAAACTCAATGGAAGTCAATGGCGTTTTTTTTATTCTTCAGTAAGAAAGAAAGAAACTGTGCCTTTAATGTGAGTTTTAGTCTGTAAAGATGTGATAGCCTTCCAATTGTCATTTTTATTGCCTTTTTTTTTATAAAATGACACTTGGTCAGAATGGTAAATGTTTTAATTTGTTGCAATTGAAAATTAGGGTTAATTCACTTAATGATCTGAAGTTAAAACATTAGTTGTTTAAAATTAATACAAATATGTCACTTTTATTTTATGGCAAAAAGTTCAATATAGTTACATGTATGTGTTTTGAGTAAAATGTAAGTTTTGTTTTGGTGTTTATTTTAAATTGTAAGAAAACATCAAAGACTATTTTATAAAAAATAAAAATAAAAATATTTGAATCATATTGTATTTTTTATGTTTATTACACTTTTTTATATTCCAAAATTAGAAAAAAATCTGTATTTGGTGAAATAATCATGATTTTCTCTGACAACAAATGAAAACTTTTGTTATTCTGACCGATTGTTATCTTTTTGGCGGGGAATATAAAGAGGAATGTTCTAAATTGCTATACAGTTGAAGTCAAAACTATTAGCCTCCCTTTGATTTTTCTTTTCTTTTCTTTTTTAAATATTTCCCAAATGATGTTAACAGGGCAAGGAAATTTTCACAGTACGTCTGAAAATATTTTTTATTCTGGAGAAAGTCTTATTTGTTTTATTTCGGCTTGAATTAAAAACAGTTTTGAATTTTTAAAAAACATTTTAAGGCAAAAAGGATTAGCCCCTTTAGGCTTTATATATATTTTTTGATAATCTACAGAACAAACCCTCGTTATAGAATAACTTGCCTAATTACCCTAACCTGCCTAGTTCAGCTTATCAACCTAGTTAAGCCTTTAAATGTTACTATAAGCTGTATAGAAGTGTCTTGAAGAATATCTAATAGAGTATTATTTACTGTCATCATGGCAAAGATAAAATAAATTAGTTATTAGAGATGAGTTATTAAAACTATTATGTTTAGAAATGTGTTGAAAAAATCTTCTCTCCGTTAAACAGAAATTAGGGAAAAAAATAAACAGGGGGCTAATAATTCTGACATGTAAATATTAGACCGTATTAATTACTTGTAAGGTAACAATATATATATATATATATATATATATATATATATATATATATATATATATATATATATATATATATATATATATATATATATTTTTTTTTTTTTTTTTTTTTTTTTTTTTTTTTAATGTTTGATTTTGGTGTTGTGCAGGGCTTAATTTGTGCCGGCACCTCATTTTACCGATCCCCCTTCTCCCAGCTCTTCACTTTGGTCTGTGACTCCCCAACCCTCTTCACTTTCATCTGCAATACCTCCGTTTTGTCTGCGACTCCCCCCGACTCTTCACTTTCGTTCACTCTCACAATCCTGGGGCACCCCCCTCTTGCAATTTACAAATTAAGCACTGGTGTTATGTAGTACATACAGAATGTATTGTATGTAATATATACTCTGGAAAATTCTTCATGTGAAAGCATTTAAGCCAGTGTTCTTGAGTACCAGACTCATTTTAGAAATGCTTAAAGTTTTAAAGTGTAAGTATCATTTAAATAAAGTATTAATCTTCAAGACGGGGTTTGGGAGCATAAATGTAAAATGAGGCTGAAGATTGCAGCTGATGGTTCCTCTATTAATAGAGCTGCAAATGTTCATGCTTTAAGGGCAAATATCTTTTCTAATGAAATGCACCACTGCCACACTCAATTAATCTGAAGCTGCTGCTGGATCAGTCAGAGGAATGATGTCTAGTGTTACTGCTGGTTACTCACTCGCTGTCTGTCAAACCAATGACCAGCAGTCATATGGTAACA